>NC_068433.1:17123804-17301304 GCF_023373465.1 Oncorhynchus keta
CGGTTTCTTTTATTTCAGCTCATGAAACATGGGACCAACACTTTACATGTTGCATTTTATATTTTTGTTCAGTATACATCAAACTTTTTATTATACTACTTCTGTGATTTAGCCTAGATATCATAGTTTTTAGTGATGCACCGATATGACATTTTGACCGATATCTGGTATTTTCCTTGCCAAAAGAACCGATACCCAAAACATTTTTGCGGCCTTTTTAACCTTTCTATTATAGTTATACACACACATGGACGCGGCGGTCTAACGCCAGGGGCGGCAGGGTAGCCTAGTGGTTAGAGAGTTGAACTAGTAACCGAAAGGTTGCAAGTTCAAATCCCCGAGCTGACAAGGTACAAATCTGTCATTCTGCCCCTGAACAGGCAGTTAACCCACTGTTCCCAGGCCGTCATTGAAAATAAGAATTTGTTCATAACTGACTTGCCTAGTTAAATAAAGGAAATAAAATAAAAATAAGTCAAAAAAATATTCCCAAACCCCCTTCCAAAAAATAATGAATGAAATGGCAACCCCCCCAAATTGCAAGCTCTCAATAGTGCAATACACATTTCAAGACCTTTATCATTAAGGAATAAAGACTAGTAAAAATAAGGTTGTGTGTGAGTCAGTGAAAATAGTTCCTAAGGTGATTTTCTGTGGTCTATTGCAAAGATGTTCTGGTTGGGCTGCCGCTGATGTGGATGGTTGCTCTGGTTATCGTTCTGACAGAACTTTTTCTCCCCGTAAGTGCGCTTGGCCCTTCTTCTCTGGTCTGCTGAAGCAATCGGGTCCTCAAACTCAGGGGAGCACCAGGGTGGGAAGGTTATTAAATATGTATCCTTGTCCTCTCCACATCAGGCACATCTTCAGTTGCCCCTGCAAATTAGTTCTTTTGACCAACTGTGAAATTACAGGAGGCTAAGTTATTCTGCCCAATAAACAAATGGTCTGGAACACTGGAATCTCAAAGCTGAAAAAGAACACACTAAAACCCGTGGAACAAATCTCAGTGTATGGATTATATGGACATTTAAAATGTATGGATTGGTTTACATTTATAAATCAACCTTTCTCTGGTGATGCCGCATTCACTTTTTTAGGTTCCTTTGCTTTGTCTGGGGTGTCTGATTTATGCCTCTCTTGCAGTCAATACTGATTTGCAGCTGCATCTGAAGAGTCGGTGGTACATTAGCAATGGTTATTTGCATCAAAATCCTTAAATTGTATGATGTAGAACTATGTTAGTCAGTCCTTGTCTTTATGCGACTACTCACCTTCAAAATCTGCCGTGCTCCACTCCCCATATGTGTGCCTTAAACTCATATCATGGCTCATGTAAATTGGTTTCAGAAACATCCGAATCAATATAATTTCAAGGTTTGGGGCAAGGCATTGGAATTTGTATCAAAGGCACAGATTATTCCAATTCAGAGAATTATGAAGCGCTGTGCATATTGCCAGTATGAAGGGCAGTTTGTCAGGACTAAAGAGACCGCAACTGTGGTAGTACCAGTTTCAAGCAGGTCTGCTTTTTAGACATTAGGCTACTTGGAGGTGAAACTATGAGAAATCAACGGGTCTAGCACTGGGAATTTGAGAGCAAAGCTACAGTTCTTACACAAGATAACAATGAGTAGAAGAGATATCATGGGTAGATGGGCTCCTGCATTTTTCAGAATGTTTTTTCAAAAATATCAATTTAGAGTTAGATTAACTTGGATTTTTCCGCAAGGACATATACAGGGTACTACCCACCAGAACATAACATTCACTCCAAATCAAAACTCCAAACCTGCAACCTGATTTTGGACAAAATTACCAGGAAGGATTCCTACTAACAAAGATTCTTAATTCCAAGGACTATATACAGCTAATGCTCTGGCAAACCAACAACCAGCAAAATAAGTATAACAGAAACCTGGAAACACCAACCTGGATCTGAGTGAGTAATGTTTAGAGTGGAGCTACTTTAAAGCCAAGAAGAAAAATAAATTACAATTATATATTTTACTTCATATGGACTGAATGCTAAGGCTATCAAGCTTGCTTGGATAGAACAGATCCGGCTGCAACTTCAATTAGCACTGAGGTGTGAAGTTAAGAGGTGTCAAAGCCCTTGAGCCCAACAATGGCAGGAGAGTTTCACAGCATCCCACACTGCGATGCAGAGTCCTTTGAATCCCCCTCTCTCTGTGCAGAGGTCGTTACAATACAGTACCCCTGGATTCATCTCCATTTTGAACTGAAATGCTGCCAGGACACTTCAATTGTAAATTACCTCAATAAGAAACAATATTGTTGCTTTGATCACATCATATGATATCCTCCTCACAATCTCGAAAATACACAGGACAACTTTGTTTGGACGTTGTAAAGAACCATTCACCAAAACCAAAGAGCAATAGCTAGCGAACGACCTCATTTTGCACGTGGTGGACAGAAACTTGTTAGCTAGCAAGCTAGGATTTTCTACAAGGAATCTGCCTCCCACTTGGGAGAAGCTTTTTTCAGGTGTGACACCTACTCCTGCTGCACTGTTTGCCCTGGCCTGTCTCCCCTTGTCTTGTACAGGTACTCACCCCCCCACTCTCAAGTTATGCTGATGATCGCTGGCAATGTGCAAGTACGCCCTGGCCCATCTACTGTTGCTAGCCCCAATTCTGACTTGGGCTCTATCTATTTCACTGATTTATGCTCTCGTAAAAGCCTGGGTTTTCTGCACTTTAACACTAGAAGCTTATTACCTAAAATGTATCAATTGAAGGTGTGGGTTCACAGCTCCACTTCAGATGTGTTGGTCATTACTGAGACATGGTTAAGGACGTGTGTGTTTTGAATACTGATGTTAACCTTTCTGGTTATAACCTTTTTCGGCAAGACAGATCTTCCAATGGTGGTGGAGTGGCCATCTTTACCAAGGAACACATCCAGTGCTCAGTTGTCTCCAAGTCTGTCCCCAAACAATTTGATTAAGCGTTAAACTTTCAAATAGCTCTTTGTTGACTGTTGCTGGGTGTTATCGTACACCATCAATACCGGCCTGTACCCTACCTGCCCTAAACTCTCTCCTGGCCCCTTACACTAAGTCTGAATTTGTCTTGCTAAGTGACCTAAACTGGGACATTCTTAAACTACCTGTCCAAGTCCTAAAGCAATGGGAATCCCTAAATCTTTCTCAGATGTGTACCAATTCCACAAGGTACGACTTCAAACACCCAGAAAAGGCTACTATCCTCACAAATAATCCTGATAGGTATCAGTGTGGTGTTTCCTGTAATGACCTTAGTGATCACTGTTTTACAGCCTGTGTTCGTAATGGCTGCTCAGTGAAACGACCTGTCCTGATTTGTTATAGATGCTTGCAAAAACAACATTTGTGAGCAAGCCTTCCTTTGAGATTTTTTTTCTGTAAAATGGTAAAGAATCAGCTTGATCCCCTCTGTCAAAGACACTTGGAGCTTATTTTTTTATTTATTTTCAGTGGTATTATTTTCAGTGGTATCGACCGTGAATCTGGCACAGTTACTCCACCTCGATTCTATTTGGCGAAAGGCTCGGCACGCTCGTACTTCGGCTGACCGGCTCTCGTTTAGGCAAATCAGAAATAAGTGCACTCAGGCTATCCAAAAGGCCAAAGTTAGTGACTTTAACCCGAAGATGTTCTGGGGAAAAGATTTAAAAACCTGGAGAACAAACCCTCCTTCTCACAGCTGCCCATGTCTCTTAGTGTTAATGATGTGGTTGTTACTGACAAGGAGCACATTGCTGAGCTCTTTAATCACCACTTCATTAAGTCAGGATTCTTATTTGACTCAGCCATGCCTCATTGCCTGTCCAACATTTCCTCATCTCCCACCCCTTCAAATGCGACTATCCCTGATGCTCCTCCCTCTTTTTCCCCTGCCCCGCTACAAAGTTTCTTCCTACAGGCGGTCACTGAGTCCAAGGTGCTAAAGGAGCTCTTTAAACTTGACCCCCCAAAAAACATGTGTCAGATGGTTTAGACCCTTCTTTAAGGTTGCAGCCCCTCGTTAAGCCACTCTCTGACCTTTTTTAACGTGTCTGCTCTCTGGGGAGGTTCCCACTACTTTGAAGGCAGCCACGGTGTCCTTTAAATAAAGGGGAGATCAAGCTGATCCTAACTGTTATACGCAAATGTCTATTTTGCACTGTTTATCAAAAGTGTTGGAAAAACGTGTCAATTACCAACTGACTGGCTTTCTTGATGTCTATGGTATTCTATGCGATCTGGTTTCCGCTCAGGTTATGGATGTGTCACTGTAAACTTAAAGGTCTAAGCAATGTTGTGCTGCGTTTTTTTTATTGACTTGGCCAAAGCTTTTGATACGGTAGACCATTAAATTCTTGTGGGCTGGCTAAGGAGTATTTGTGTCTCTGAGGGGTCTTTGCCCTGGCTTGCGAACTACCTCTCTCAAAGAGTGCAGTGTATAAAGTCAGAACATCTGCTGTCTCAGCCACTGCCTGTCACCAAGGGAGTACCCCAAGGCTCGATCCTAGTCCCCACGGTGTGATTGCCCCTCTCCCCACCAGTGTGATTACTACCGCTGAGGGTTTAGAGCTTGAGGTAGTCACCTCATACAAGTACTTGGGAGTATGTCTAGACTGTACACTGTCCTTCTCAGCACATATCCAAGCTGCAGGCTAAGGTTATAATAATAATAATAATATATGCCATTTAGCAGACGCTTTTATCCAAAGCGACTTACAGTCATGTGTGCATACATTCTACGTATGGGTGGTCCCGGGAATTGAACCCACTACCCTGGCGTTACAAGCGCCATGCTCTACCAACTGAGCTACAGAAGGACCGTTAAATCTAGACTTGGTTTCCTCTATCTTAATCTCTCCTCTTTCACCTCAGCTGCCAAAATATCCCTGATTCAGATGACCATCCGGCCCATGCTAGATTACGGAGACATAATTTATAGATCGGCAGGTAACGGTGCTCTCGAGCGGCTAATGTTCTTTACCATTCGGCCATCAGATTTGCCACCAATGCTCCTTCTAGGTCACATCACTGCACTGTACACTCCTCTGTAAACTGGTCATCTCTGTATACCCGTTGCAAGACCCACTGGTTGACGCTTATTTATAAAACCCTCTATGGCCTCACTCCCCCCTATCTGAGATACCTACTGCAGCCCTCATCCTCCATTTACAACACCCGTTCTGCCAGTCACATTCTGTTAAAGGTCCCCAAAGCACACACATCCCTGGGTCACTCGTATTTTCAGTTCGCTGCAGCTAGCGACTGGAACGAGCTGTAAAAAACACTCAAACTGAACAGTTTAATCTCCATCCCTTCATTCAAAGACTCAATCATGGACGCTCTTACGGACAGTGGTGGCTGCTTCGTGTGATGTATTGTTGTCTCTACCTTCTTGCTCTTTGTGCTGTTGCCTGTGCCCAATCTCCCAATGTTTGTACCATGTTTTGTGCTGCTGCTATGTTGTTGCTACCATGTGGTTGTCGTGTGTTGCTGCAATGCTATGTTGTCTTCGGTCTCTCTTTATGTAGCGTTGTGGTCTCTCTCTTGTGTGTGTTTTTGTCCTATATTTTTAATCCTAGTCCCCGCAAGCGGCCTTTTGGTAGGCCGTCATTGTAAATAAGAATTTGTTCTTCACTGATTTGCCTAGTTAAAAAAAGGTTAAATAAAACAATGATGAAGTGTATCATACTTCTTATACGTTATTATCATTTTAATTTTTTTTAATATAAAACTTTGTATTGTACTGTCAAACTGCTTGAGGCGTTAAAATCCCATCTGCCAACCTGCCTTTTTATCTTGGCCTTTAATCAATTATGCTTTTATGTTGTTTGATTACATTTTATCTATATTGCAGTTCTTGTTTTTTCTTTCTGTTTTAAGTGTGTTGCTATTTTAAATGCACATGAAATCAAGTTTGAATTGAAGTTTGATTTGATATTGGGTCTTTTAATTGATGATTGTATGAATAGACTCTTTAAAAAAAAACCTGTCTCATAAATACTTTAAAAAAATATATGAACTAGGTTATAGGCCTATTAAATATATGTTTGGAGTATATTTCATGCTGAGCTGAACTGTCGTGATATGAGTATAATAGACCAGGTGTAAGGGGCGATTAGCATGTGTAAAGATTCCTAAGCTGACTAATCAAGACTGGTCAAGCTCTGTTTTTATTTTAACTTCTCAATACTGAGGTTCTACTTCATATAATTAAAGATATTCTGACTTACATGTACACCAGTGGAGGCTGTTAAGGGGAGGACGGCTCATAATAGTGGAGGGAATGGAATGATATCAAAGCGATAGGCATGTTTTTGGTAACATTACATTTGCTCCATTCCAGCCATTATGAGCCGCTCTCCCCTCTGCTGCCTCCACTGATGTGGACACCTTGACACAGGCAATTTTACGCAGTAATACTGTATGGAACGTGGAGATGAAAGGTAACAGAACAAAAGGTGGTAAAGCCTTGCTTGCTTTCTCACTGGGAGGTGAAGGCGCTCTCCCAATCATTGAACTGTGCATCTGAAGTGTTGGCAATTTCACCTGAAAAGGAGGGCCTGCCCTGAGCCTCCTGAGCTTTTGATTGTCCTTACAGAGCTGTAAGTGTTCTCTAGCTTTCTTGCTGCTTTGTTAGCATGGGAAATATGTTTACATTGCCAAATCAAGAGGAATAGATAATAAACAAATGTAATATAATCAATCAGAAATTAACAATAACCATTACACTCACAAGTTTCAATAGAATAGACATTTCAAATATTGATACTGTCTATGTAGTGTACAGTGTAACAATGTGCAAATGACTTGAAGTAGGCAAGGGGAAACGGACAGATAAAGATGGTCTTTCCAAGAGTGTTTGCTTCACTGGTTGCCCTTTTCTTCTGGAAACAGGTCGCAAATCTTGCTGCTGTGTTGACACACTCTGTCTGTACAACACATTCTCTCCCTTTCTCTCTTCACACTGAGGTGTCTGAAAAGGGAGGTTCCTTTTTCACTATCTCAACTGCCAAATAATTGCTTTTCTTAACCTCTGCACAATGGTGTTCCTACAGTCCTACACCTTCCCGGGGCCCACCGCACGCGCTTACACAGACCCGTCGCTGTTCTCCGCCACGGCAGAAAAAATAAACACGCCACCATCCAATCTCCCCATCGCCTCGCAATTACTGACCTTCATCCCTTCATTTCTCCCAGGTTATTACTTATCTCAATTATCAGTTTAGTTGGTTTGTTTATTCAGTCACTTTGCGCACTGCGACACATGGGCTGAAATCCATCGGTGGTTTCTGAGTGTTCAGGTGGCTTGGCTCAGTGTGTGGTTGAGGTTTTATTCATTTCTAGGCCTGTTGCTAGACCGGATGAGGTGAGTTGAGTTTGGTGGTCACGGGGTTCGTGCGAAAATGTATTCGGTGTCATAAAAGCTCTGTGTTCGCCGGATGCAGGTCACCTGGAGGAGCAGGGGAATTTTTATGCAGGTTGATATTACATTGCCACTTCTTGAACTGTCCTTTATTCTGTGATTTAAATAGATTTTGGCCTTTAGTTCTGCTGCACAAGCACTTTATTTAATTTTTTTCCCTTGAGCCTTTTTTCCTCCCGCTTTGCCTTTTGAAGCGACAGCCCGCCTCCTCATGGCGACGGCCCGCCTCCTCATGGCGACGGCCCGCCTCCTCAGACCTTTTTTAGGACACCCTGAAAGCATATCCATACACTGCCCATCTCAATGATTTATGCGCTGCATCTGAAATGTGGACCCACTTGCCTTCCGCAGTTTGGAACTTGCCGTAGTAAAGTCACCTTGGGGAAACCTAGTTTGATAATAGAGACTAGATGGAATGAGTGTTTCATAAGAGAATCGGCACTGCTGAGCCCGTCAGTTTGGCTGTTCACTTAGTGTGGGAGTTAAGGCCAGGCACCACAGGCTAATAGGGATTTTTTTTCTTTACTCTCATCAGACTGAAACTTTACCAGCTGAAAGTATACATAAATACAATATATTATTGTATTACAACTTTTATTTATTTTAAAATATGTGAATGGGGCGAACCGTCCTTGAAATGTGCTAATTTGCATATTCTGAGAATCTGTTTTTCATCACATTGCTTCAAGGCAGAATGTTTTTGTTTTATTGTGATAAGACGCTCAATGATCAGACTTACAGATCAGTTTATCAAAATATTATCATTTGATGGAATTACTTAACTTCTTGCGTCGAGCAATCCCGTATCCGGGAGCGTAATCATAGCCTCAAGCTCATTACCATAACGCAACGTTAACTATTCATGAAAATCGCAAATGAAATGAAAGAAATATATTCACTCACAAGCTTAGCCTTTTGTCAACAACACTGTCATCTCAGATTTTCAAAATATGCTTTTCAACCATAGCTACACAAGCATTTGTGTAAGAGTATTGATAGCTAGCATAGCATTAAGCCTAGCATTCAGCAGGCAACATTTTCACAAAAACAAGAACAGCATTCAAATAAAATAATTTACCTTTGAAGAACTTCGGATGTTTTCAATGAGGAGACTCTCAGTTAGATGGCAAATGTTCAGTTTTTCCAAAAATATTATTTGTGTAGGAGAAATCACTCCGTTTTGTTCATCACGTTTGGCTACGAAAAACCCCCGAAAATTCAGTCATTACAATGCCAAACTTTTTTCCAAATCAACTCCATAATATCGACAAACATCCTCAAGGTGTTTTTCACATATCTATTCTATGATAAATAATTTGTGGCAGTTGGGTTTCTCCTCTGAAGCAAATGGAAAAATGCACGCAGCTGGAGATTACGCAATAATTTCGACAGAGGACACCAAGCGGGCACCTGGTAAATGTAGTCTCTTATGGTCAATCTTCCAATGATATGCCTACAAATATGTCACAATGCTGCAGACACCTTGGGGAAACGACAAAGTGTAGGCTCATTCCTGGCGCATTCACAGCCATATAAGGAGACATTGGAACACAGCGCCTTCAAAATCTGGGGCATTTCCTGTTTGAAATTTCATTTTGGTTTCGCCTGTAGCATCAGTTCTGTGGCACTCACAGATAATATCTTTGCAGTTTTGGAAACTTCAGAGTGTTGTCTTTCCAAAGCTGCCAATTAAATGCATAGTCGAGCATCTTTTCGTGACAGAATATCTTGTTTAAAACTGGAACGTTTTTTTTTTTATCCAAAAGTGAAGAGCGCCCCCTATATCGAAGAAGTTAAACACTTCATGTAGGACGGATGCATATTTTGAATATATTTACACATAAAATGACGCTTAAAATCAAAACGACACAAGATATAAAAAAAAGCCTATGTAAAAGTCTGACTATAAGACCTAAGAAACCTGAGTGTGGAATAATGGGAATGTACGTCCTTTGAAGACTGAGGAAAAATACACTGCTCAAAAAAATAAAGGGAACACTCAAATAACACATCCTAGATCTGAATGAATGAAATATTTTTATTAAATACTTTTTTCCTTACATAGTTGAATGTGCTGACAACAGAATCACGGAAAAATTATCAACGGAAATCAAATTTATCAACCCATGGAGGTCTGGATTTGGAGTCATACTCAAAATTAAAATGGAAATCCACACTACAGGCTGATCCAACTTTGACGTAATGTCCTTAAAACAAGTCAAAATGAGGCTGAGTAGTGTGTGTGGCCTCCACGTGCCTGTATGACCTCCTTACAATGGCTGGGCATACTCCTGATGAGGTGGCGGATGGTCTCCTGAGGGATCTCCTCCCAGGCCTGGACTAAAGCATCCACCAAGTCCTGGACAGTCTGTTGGTGGATGTAGCGAGACATGACGTCCCAGATGTGCTCAATTTGATTCAGGTCTGGGGAACGGGCGGGCTAGTCCATAGCATCAATGCCTTCGTCTTGCAGGAACTGCTGACACACTCCAGCCACATGAGGTCTAGCATTGTCTTGCATTAGGAGGAACCCAGGGCCAACCGCACCAGCATATGGTCTCACAAGGGGTCTGAGGATCTCATCTCGGTACCTAATGGCAGTCAGGCTACCTCTGGCGTGCACATGGAGGGCTTTGCGGCCCCCCCAAAGAAATGCCACCCCACACCATGACTGACCCACCGCCAAACAGGTCATGCTGGAGGATGTTGCAGGCAGCAGAACGTTCTCCACGGCGTCTCCAGACTCTGTCACGTGTTCAGTGTGAACCTGCTTTCATCTGTGAAGAGCAGAGGGCGCCAGTGGCGAATTTGACAATCTTGGTGTTCTCTGGAAAATGCCAAACGTCCTGCATGGTGTTGGGCTGTAAGCATAACCCCTACCTGTGGACGTCGGGCCCTCATACCACCCTCATGGAGTCTGTTTCTGACCGTTTGAGCAGACACATGCACATTTGTGGCCTGCTGGAGGTCATTTTGCAGGGCTCTGGCAGTGCTCCTCCTTGCACAAAGGCGGAGGTAGCGGTCCTGCTGCTGGGTTGTTGCCCTCCTACGGCCTCCTCCACGTCTCCTAATGTACTGGCCTGTCTCCTGGTAGCGCCTCCATGCTCTGGACACTACGCTGAGAGACACAGCAAACTTTCTTGTCACAGCTCGCATGATGTTCCATCCTGGATGAGCTGCACTACCTGAGCCACTTGTGTGGGTTGTAGATTCCGTCTCATGCTACCACTAGAGTGAAACTGAGAAGTGGTCTGTGGTCACCACCTGTAGAACCACTCCTTTATTGGGGGTGTCTTGCTAATTGCCTATAATTTCCACCTGTTGTCTATTCCATTTGCACAACAGCATGGGAAATGTATTGTCAATCAGTGTTGCATCTTAAGTGGACAGTTTGATTTCACAGAAGTGTGATTGACTTGGAGTTACATTGTGTTGTTTAAGTGTTCCCTTTATTTTTTGGAGCAGTGTAGTTGGCGCACCGGAAACATGTCATTTTGAGAAAATGGCCGATAAAGATAGGCTAATGCAATTAAAATGTTATTTTCTATAAATATGACCAGTTATGTCACATTAATATCTTGTTTATATATCACTGCTAAACTGACAAATAAACATCAAATATACATTTTACAAATACATTAGCATATTTAATGTATTTGTTTCAAGCAATCGAGCAAATATGCAGTTTTGGGCAAATTCTCATGTCACTTTGATCTATTTGTCACATACAATGATTTTGTATGGCTGTTGAAATGTGCAGAGCATTAATCAGCTATGCCTGCCCCATATGTAAGGCCCTCTGAGTTGTTGCTGTTGACTCTTTACTTATTTGACTGTGTCATGGGACCTGCGCCTACGCTTGGCACACTCCATTGAAGAAGCATCAGCTATCACAACTCCTCTCTGATTGCTCCAGTGTCACCAAAGTGCTGTCAAGCCATAATTTGTTAATCACATTTGTTATAGCAGTGGCTCCCTCATTGAACGTGGCTACTGTCATACTGGCAGCTCCGTCAATGCAGCGTTTGCCCATGAAGTTTTGGGGCATCATGACCATATTACAGAGTTCAGCCATTCATTTGCATTCTGGGTTCCTACGTGCTAAATTATTTTGAGGACGTTATCATTTGACATCCTATGATTTACAGGTACCATTTTCTGTGCAACATCTCGCTATTAAAAAATGTATGGCCTCCCAAAGTTTTTGCGACAGGTTAGATCTTCACCATTTTCTTTGGCTCGCTGGTACCAGCACCAATGCACACACCTATCCCGTAGTTGGAAGTGAATCAATCTTCTCTTGTGCCAAGTGCCATCGAAGGATACATGAATGTCTATGAGGATACATGAATATGTCTATGAGGATACATGAATATGTCTATGAGGATACATGAATATGTCTATGAGGATACATGAATATGTCTATGAGGATACATGAATATGTCTATGAGGATACATGAATATGTCTGAGGATACATGAATATGTCTGAGGATACATTAATATGTCTATGAGGATACATGAATATGTCTATGAGGATACATGAATATGTCTATGAGGATACATGAATATGTCTATGAGGATACATGAATATGTCTATGAGGATACATGAATATGTCTATGAGGATACATGAATATGTCTATGAGGATACATGAATATGTCTATGAGGATACATGAATATGTCTGAGGATACATGAATATGTCTGAGGATACATGAGTCTGAGGATACATTAATATGTCTGAGGATGAATATGTCTGAGGATACATGAATATGTCTATGAGGATACATGAATATGTCTATGAGGATACATGAATATGTCTATGAGGATACATGAATATGTCTATGAGGATACATGAATATGTCTATGAGGATACATGAATATGTCTATGAGGATACATGAATATGTCTGAGGATACATGAATATGTCTGAGGATACATGAATATGTCTGAGGATACATTAATATGTCTATGAGGATACATTAATATGTCTATGAGGATACATTAATATGTCTATGAGGATACATTAATATGTCTATGAGGATACATTAATATGTCTATGAGGATACATGAATATGTCTGAGGATACATGAATATGTCTATGAGGATACATGAATATGTCTATGCATGAATATGTCTATGAGGATACATGAATATGTCTATGAGGATACATGAATATGTCTATGAGGATACATGAATATGTCTATGAGGATGCATGAATATGTCTATGAGGATGCATGAATATGTCTGAGGATACATGAATATGTCTGAGGATACATGAATATGTCTATGAGGATACATGAATATGTCTATGAGGATACATGAATATGTCTATGAGGATACATGAATATGTCTATGAGGATACATGAATATGTCTGAGGATACATTAATATGTCTATGAGGATACATTAATATGTCTATGAGGATACATTAATATGTCTATGAGGATACATTAATATGTCTATGAGGATACATTAATATGTCTGAGGATACATGAATATGTCTGAGGATACATGAATATGTCTGAGGATACATGAATATGTCTGAGGATACATGAATATGTCTGAGGATACATTAATATGTCTATGAGGATACATTAATATGTCTATGAGGATACATGAATATGTCTATGAGGATACATAAATATGTCTATGAGGATACATGAATATGTCTATGAGGATACATGAATATGTCTATGAGGATACATGAATATGTCTATGAGGATACATGAATATGTCTATGAGGATACATGAATATGTCTATGAGGATACATGAATATGTCTATGAGGATACATGAATATGCTATGAGGATACATGAATATGTCTATGAGGATACATGAATATGTCTATGAGGATACATGAATATGTCTATGAGGATACATGAATATGTCTATGAGGATACATGAATATGTCTATGAGGATACATGAATATGTCTATGAGGATACATGAATATGTCTATGAGGATACATGAATATGTCTATGAGGATACATAAATGTCTGGGTCTATATATGCGTACGCTCTTCTAATTATCTTTGCAGCGCTCTCCATTTTATTTATTTTATTGAACCCTTATTTAACTAGGCAAGTCGGTTAAGAACAAATTCTTATTTTCAATGACGTCCTCGGAACAGTGAGTTAACTGCCTGTTCAGGTGCAGAACGACAGATTTTACCATTGACTGTAGCCCTCTCTGAATCTCTGCAACTAAAGTGGGGGGAGAGTACTTATGTCTGTGGACATTACAGACACAACTGCAGGACTAAATATCAGCATGTTATACTATGTAAATATTAGCACATCAGCATGCATTTACTTTATGTGAAGCTAATTTCTCTCTAATCGCATTAGGCCACAGCCCTATGACACTGTAGGCCTATGTGACCGTCTCTTTGTATAGCTATGGTTTCCTATCACTCTGTTTTTGTTTAACTTTGAATACATTTGATGGAGCAAGGAAATATGATTTCTACACAGCAAGTCACCTGACAGTAATGGGCTACTCTCCCTTTTTATGTACCGGTCATTCTCCTGTCATGTCTCTGATATGAGCTGAGAAGCAACTTTGCTTATTTTCTTTAGGGCTGCATAACCAAGTTTGTGGGCTAGAAGAACCATCCTCACATTTCTATCAAATGCCACATCTCCCCTGAAGCTCTCCTGCAGCCTGGAGGAAGTGTAAACACTCCTCCTAAATGCATCACGATCACCTTCACAGTCTGCACATTCTATTATGACAGAATCACTGGTTGGTGAAGTCTATGGGGATTTTCAGTCCAGTGTTTAGACACTTAGGGAAAATCAAATCATGTACATATTGGTTTATTTGAGATGTGGATTAAAAGCCACTGTTGGCTGTCTGCTGTCTGGTTGATCGCTGCTAGTTATCTTCATCCTAACTAATTTGCATCTCAATTTGTGTAAGTTTATCATAGCCTAGCATAGCATTAAGCCTTGCTAGCAGCACGCAACCTTGTCACGGAAATCAGAAAAGCAATCAAATTAAATCGTTTACCTTTGAACTTTGGATGTTTTCACTCACGAGACTCCCAGGTAGACAGCCAAAGTTCATTTTTCCCAAAATATTATTTTTGTAAGCGAAATAGCTCCGTTTGTTCTTCACGTTTGGCTGAGAAATCGCCCGGAAATTGCGGTCACCACAACGCCGAAACAACGCTGTTTAGAATCCATCCTCAAGGTGTTTTTCTCATTTTAGTAATGGCTTCCTCTGTATTTTACGCGAGAATCTCTCATGGAGCCACCATGTGACCACTTACACAATGTGGCCGCCTACGGCTATTCTTCAAAAGAAATGCGTAAAACTACGTCACAATGCTGTAGACACCTTGGGGAATACGTAGAAAGTGTAAGCTCGTTGATGGTACATTCACAGCTGACTAGGGAGTCATTGGAACGCAGCGCTTTCAAAACCTGTGGCACTTCCGGATTGGATTTTTCTCAGGCCTTTGCCTGCAACATCAGTTCTGTTATACCCACAGACAATATCTTTACAGTTTTGGAAACGTTAGTGTTTTCTAGCCAAAGCTGTCAATTATATGCATATTCTAGCATCTTTTCCTGACAAAATATCCCGTTTAAAACGGGAACGTTTTTTTCCCGAAAATGAAAATACTGCCCCCTAACACCAAGAGGTTTTAAAGGAAAGTACTTTCTCCAAAATTAAATATGTGTTGATATTAGTTGGCAGGGCTCTTTACGTCAACATTGTGTTTTGATGTATTTCAGATACCTTTTTTAATACTTTTTCTGGTAGATGTTGTTTAAGACCCCTTTTCCATCTGCTTGACCAGAAATCAAAACATTTAGCTTATTCCACAGGGTGGGAAATGGTTGAAAAAGTTATATATTCTTTAAATTCCAAAAACTCAGTTTTCATTTGACATGGTCATATGAATTTTCCCTGTTGGAGCTCATAGGTCCTTTTCATGGAAATGGCTCCTTTTACATGGAAATTGGTCCTTTTACATGGAAATGAGCCCTTTTCGATGGAAATGCCTATCGTACAGTATGATCCAAGAGCACAACCGTGCCAACAGATGAACTCATCGCACATTTTCAAGTCTCTCTTGTGCTTATTAACTTTTACTATGACTGCGCACATCAATTAATATCAGTGGATTTTCGGCCTTTCAGCAAGTCCGGCCCTAGTGTAGTAGTCCAGGTGCTTGTTAAGGACAGCACCGTGGGGCTCCAATCCATCAGAGCTGAGAGACACACACACACATACACACAGGTAGACTCCCAGGACTGTATATTAGGTGTGAGAGAGAGGAGGGTTGTCCCCCACCCCCTCCACCAGCATGCTGATTTCCCCCATCAGCAGAAAGCCTGGCTGAGCTAATTGAGCTGGGAGGCCCGGCGGGGGGAGTGGGCCCTCCACAGAGTAGATTCTGCAGTGGCACTTCCTCTTCTTTCTTTCTGTCTCTCTCGTCTGTCTGTCTCTCTCTCCGTGTGCATACACTTCTGTGCCACTGAGCCACAAATAACAGTCCAAACAAGCCCACACTGAGCCCAGCCCATACTGAAAATAAATAACATTTGTTAAATGCATTGGGACTATATGAAACGTGCATAGGGATTGGTATGAAACTCAGATTTATTTTCATTTTGTTAACTTCGTTCTAAAAACAAACAGTTAATCATATACTTACCCACAATCGGATAACAACTCTCTTAGAACAGCGAGACCTACTTAGAAAAAAAACAAAAAACTTTTCTCTACTTTATAAAACAGCATTACAAGCTTGGAGATTAAATTGGCTCGGCAGTCAGCTGCTGTTTTGCATTTTCTGTATCTGGGAACAGCAGCAAACAATGCAGACAGATTAACCCGATGTATTTGAGGATAATAAGACATTTTATGGTGTTCCATGGCCCCTGGGGGTCCCATCGTAAAAGCCACCACAAGCTGTTGAGATGGAGACCCAGAGAATTGTTTTCATTCGTAACCTGCATTCAGGGAGTGGTGACTGTTTTAAAACAGCCTTTTACGCAGAAAGTCACATTCGGTTTCAGCTGTCCACAGTCGGCTGCCTGCTTGTTAGCATGGCTAATGTCTTGTTAAAGCCGCACAGTGGAGGGAATAATGGATGCTTTGGATAAAGTAGCACCTTGTAAGAAAGGGAAAGGTTGCTAATTCACAAAACAATGTTTCCTTATAAACAAACATTATCATGCACTGGCACAAGCATTTTCTTATTAGTCGATTATCTGCTGGGGCATGCTTTACTAGCCTGCCTGTCCCATCCAATAAAGAGTCAAACGTTTGGTCTAATAATGAATCCTTTATTAATGTTCATGGTCCACTACATCGAGAGGGAGTGAACCATTTTACATTATCAGGGAGATAATTACAAAGCAATCATAAAAAGTTGTTTCCTGGTAAAGTGGTAAACAAGCCAAGGGTTTCTGTTTCTCCTTCTCCAGAGTAATTAATGCCGCTTCAGTCTTCTATTCATCAGTGTCGCTCCCTGGACTTAATGTTACCCTCATCATGCAGCCAGATTGTGGTGATTTTACTGTTGGGGGAAGGAAATGCTGTCATCGGCTCTTTCCTCTCGAAGTTATTCTGCATGCGTCCCGTGTCGTCACACCAGCAGGCAGGTTTTCTCCCCTATCGCTGCCTGGCGACACAACATTCCATGACCCCTTTCATCTAGACATGCCCCCCCCCCGTCTAACTGGACCTAGGGAACACAAGGAGGCACTTGACGCTGGAATATCGTCCCCACCCGGCCCCCCACATTATGGAATATTTGCCTGTGACACTGGTCAACAAGTCCAAGAGAACCCAGTGGCTTGACGCGGCCAATCAGTTTGTATTTATACTTTGATGTGGGCTGCTAATGTTGGGTCTATTGCCTAATTCTGTTTGTCAGAATAATGGGCTGAATAAATGTACTGACCAGCACATTTGCATCGTAGCCTAATCCTTCTGCATCCCATGCTGCATCCCATGCTGCATCCCATGCTGCATCCCATGCTGCAGGTTTAGAAGTCTGGTGATGTAATTAATAATTGTGCCTGGTTGTTCCTGGGCCTTCTGGGTTTTTGTCCATGAACTGCTTGTTTGTCCTCCATGACATTACATCCCCTGAAAACAAATTGTCTCCGTAGGAATAGTAGGCTTAGGTGCAGAATCCGTAATGAATACCTTGTACACAGGAATGCGGGTACAATTCTCCCCTCAAAAAGCAATCTGCATTGACAAATGACAGTGTAGGTTTTTTGTGTGTTTTTTCTCTCTCAGTGTATCAAGAGCTTTAATTGCAGACTTAATCGTGCTGCGATTATATCTTGTCACCGCACAAGATTAAACTGTCATTGTTTAGCAAATGTATAGTTTGAAGATGTGTCTGGAACGTATGCTGATACCTTAATGCAGTTACTGTACAATAAATATAATACATCAAGCTGCAAGCAATATTTGCATTTACATTAAAGGATCATCTGTTGGAACGTATGTTGTTGAGCGGGATGCTTCCTCCATCGCCTCGGAACTCTGTAGTGCGTATAAATCAGTCGCCGTGCTTAGTGCCCCTGCGGACCGCCCCATTGCAACCCTGACATGAACTTGTTACTTACTTACTTAGGAAGTAACAACATTGGAATCCGTAAATGATCCATGGAATCGATAAACCTAACCGACGGCCGCTCATTTCAAGAATGAATCAATCTATCAATCTGCATAGCCTTATTTCTCCCCTTCTGACACAGGTCAATGTGGCAGGGGTTGTCGCAGGTCCGTTCTGATGGATCTGTTCCTCTTGACGGCTTTTTTTTTTTAAACCACCTGGGTGGTGTTGGACAACACAGTAAACTGTTAACATTGACTCTGCCCAGGTATAAAACCGGCAAGCTACAGTAACTCCTAGCTGACTTCATTAGTTAATGAAGTGGGCCGCAGCAACGTCGCACGAGCCTGTGGGTAATTGCTGCTGCGGTGGCAGTTCAGGAGGGGTCGGCATCCTCCCTGGCTGACATCTGAGGTTTATCACGGTAGTTGGTGGAGCGCACAGCGTGGCGCAGAGGGCATGGCCACCTTACCCCAGGCCTCATTGTGACCGCAGCCAGCCAGCGAGTCATCGGAGAGCCCCATCGGAAATCAATAAGCCCCACTCTTTAATTGTGAGGGGAAAAAAGATTCCCTGTTTACAGCATCACATCTGTCAGGACAACCTGACTTTAGATTTATTCCCTCTTTCGCCTTTCACAGTGGAGCAGAATGTGCTTGCTAGCTGATTTTATGTGGTAGAGTATGAAACTGGAGCCTCCTGTTTTTATTCAGGAGCCTATTTGAAATGCATAGAGAACTGCTGTGGTTCACTTCAGAGCGCTGCAGGCGTTTTTGTGTTTTATCTCGGCGAGTGTTTGCCTGTCTGTCTGTGTGCTGGCTGTTGCTCAGTGATGATGGCTCTCATGCCCTCCTCGCTACAGTGCTCTCTGCAGCGCCCCCTGTCCACTCTGTGAGGTTACTGCCATATCCAATTTTAGGCACTGTGAATAGCAGAACAATGCTATGTGGGTTGGCCCTAATTGATGAGAAAAAAATAAGCAGAAAACTCCTATTCCAAACTTCTCAAGATCTTATTGTATGATTCACAACCATGGCATGACTAAACGTTTATGCTAAGATCCATACTTGAACAGGAGCAACTTTAAATGTAGTTAATTTCCCACCTCCGTTTTGGCTCCCTTGGCTTTCTTCGAGCTGTCAGACTGGACTTTATGAGATGCCAAAAAAGAAAGTGGCACTTTTCCACATGGCCATATTTCATACGTCTCCTATTAGAGCATCACCTGGGGACTGACAGGCATCCAAAACTCTGATTAGGCCCTCTTTAGCTAATTAACTGCCACGGCCACAGTTGGCCATTTTGCATCGTTTAATGGAGGACCTTGCCACAGCTGTCCTTCATCTGTCATTCCTGTGATTTGTGCCCTTTACGCTGCAATTTGTGCCATAAAAATGTATAAATAGCCAAAATGAGCGTAGCATTTATTGCTCTCATTAAAGTTCCATGGAGAATGGAGTACGCTGCGGCAGCACCTTCCACATTAGACGACCGCAAGGTTTCCCTTTTAATTACTGGAGAGCAGAAGAGGAAAAAGTCTGGGTAGTTTTTTTTTTTTTTTTTGTAATCCAAAAAATCCCTGGAAAGAAGCCATAACTACTGTATGACGATGTTGTTTGGTACCCCCATGCCCTCTTATCTTTTGCTCTGTGGCTATTCGGGGGAACAGCCTGCTTAATTATTTAGACCTATGCGTTACGGTATGAAAACCGCGAGGACACTAGCATGCATCCAACAGAGAGGTGTCTAGTTTAAACTTCAGCTTTTCTCCAAATTCTTTACTCTGTCAAGTCAAAAGAAGCAGATGGCTTATTTTGTCTCGTACGCGCGCACACAAATGTCCACGTACAGACACACTCGAAATATACCCACGCAAAGATCAGCGTCCTTTCATATATAGTGTGTGTGTGTGTGTGTGTGTGTGTGTGTGTGTGTGTGTGTGTGTGTACAGTGGGGCAAAAAAGTATTTAGTGTGCCACCAATTGTGCAAGTTCTCCCACTTAAAAATATGAGAGAGGCCTGTAATTTTCATCATAGGTACACTTCAACTATGACAGACAAAATGAGAAAAAAATCCAGAAAATCACATTGTAGGATTTTTTAATGAATTTATTTGCAAATTATGGTGGAAAATAAGTATTTGGTCACCTACAAACAAGCAAGATTTTTGGCTCTCACAGACCTGTAACTTCTTCTTTAAGAGAGTCCTCTGTCCTCCACTCGTTACCTGTATTAATGGCACCTGTTTGAACTTGTTATCAGTAAAAGACACCTGTCCACAACCTCAAACAGTCACACTCCAAACTCCACTATGGCCAAGACCAAAGAGCTGTCAAAGGACACCAGAAACTAAATTGTAGACCTGCACCAGAATGGGACGACTGAATCTGCAATAGCTAAGCAGCTTGGTTTGTAGAAATCAACTGTGGGAGCAATTATTAGGAAATGGAAGACATACAAGACCACTGATAATCTCCCTCGATCTGGGGCTCCACGCAAGATCTCACCCCGTGGGGTCAAAATGATCACAAGAACGGTGGGCAAAAATCCCAGAACCACACAGGGGCCCTAGTGAATGACCTGCAGAGAGCTGGGACCAAAGTAACAAAGCCTACCTTCAGTAACATACTACGCCGCCAGGGACTCAAATCCTGCAGAGCCAGACGTGTTCCCCTGCTCAAGCTAGTACATGTCCAGGCCCGTCTGAAGTTTGCTAGAGAGCATTTGGATGATCCAGAAGAAGATTGGGAGAATATCATATGGTCAGATTAAACCAAAATATAACTTTTTGGTAAAAACTCAACTTGTTTTGTTTGGAGGACAAAGAATGCTGAGTTGCATCCAAAGAACACCATACCTACTGTGAAGCATGGGGGTGGAAACATCAGCTGTTTTTCTGCAAAGGGACCAGGACGACTGATCCGTGTAAAGGAAAGAATGAATGGGGCCATGTATCGTGGGATTTTGAGTGAAAACCTCCTTTCATCAGCAAGGGCATTGGAAGATGAAACGTGGCTGGGTCTTTCAGCATGACAATGATCCCAAACACACCGTCCGGGCAACGAAGGAGTGGCTTCGTAAGAAGCATTTCAAGGTCCTGGAGTGGCCTAGCCAGTCTCCAGATCTCAACCCCATAGACAATCTTTGGAGGGAGTTGAAAGTCTGTGTTGCCCAGCAACAGCCCCAAAACATCACTGCTCTAGAGGAGATCTGCATGGAGGAATGGGCCAAAATACCAGCAACAGTGTGTGAAAACCTTGTGAAGACTTACAGAAAACGTTTGACCTCTGTCATTGCCAACAAAGGGTATATAACAAAGTATTGAGATGAACTTTTGTTATTGACCAAATACTTATTTTCCACCATAATTTGCAAATAAATTCATTAAAACTCTGACAATGGGATTTTCTGGGAAAAAAAATAGTTGAAGTGTACCTATGATGAAAATTACAGGCCTCTCATCTTTTTAAGTGGGAGAACTTGCACAATTGGTGGCTGACTAAATATTTTTTTGCCCCACTGTAAATACACACACACACTGGCCCTCTATCTTTCTCCTCACTCACTCACTCACTCACTCACTCACTCACTCACTCACTCACTCACTCACTCACTCACTCACTCACTCACTCACTCACTCACTCGGAGCCAGATCTTAGTTTACTTTAGGAATTGTGACCCATTTTCAGAGCTTCAGAGTTAAGGATTTTCTTCTCAAACTGCTTTTTTTTAATGCATTTTCTAGTCCTCTCTTTAATTGGTTTTAATCTTCATTCATTCTTTATCTCCTAACAACTATTTCTTGTGCATGGGACTGCATGAAAATAGATTTTCAGAGCAGTGCTTCCCGAGGGAGGATGGATGGGGGCGTGTGACTGAGGAGATCACATTTGATTGGGGGGGTTCTTAAAAACAGGGCCTGTAGTGTTTCAGCAGAAACAAACAGTGGTGTGGCCTCCTCCAGGAATACTGTGATTTCTCCCTCACAAAGCAGCCCCGGAGAGTAGTGGTTTCATCTCCGACTGCTGTTAACTTTGGGGGTTTAAACACTGCGCCCGCCGACTGCTTGTTCTTGTGCGTCGCACACAGCGACTTTGTCGTGTACGCTGACAAAAAAGGATGCTAAAAAAAAGTACTTTGGAATGACTTCATCTGGGATTCACGGGGATGGCTTTTTTAATTTTTGTAACAGCCTCACAAAATAAACTCACTGCTCACTGCGAATTTACATATAAAGTGTCTGATAAGCATATTTATGTGTTGCCAGTGCGAGTTGGCACATTTTTTGATGCAAAACATAAAGGGGAAGAAATGCGATGGATGTGTTTTGGATATCTATTAAAAATGTTGAACCGCGTGGTGTTTTTTGGTTTGGGTGAGGGGCAGGGGGGTGAGGGAGTGTGGAAGGAAGGAGATTGGGAGGAGTGATGCACGCTAGAGATTCGTCTCACTGTCGGGAGGATTTACGGCCTAGGTGTGGGGACATCCATCAACGTCGCGCACGCCAAAGACAACTTTGTCTCTTTGTGCAATTTGTAAGGCTGTCCAGACAAATGTATCCTTATCAAGGAGCAGTCCCACTTCCATTGAAGGGGGAACCTTTTAAGCAGGCCATGAGCATGTTACCCTAAAACGGGGACAGAATTAAATGTGACGCATTGCAAATGGTTGATTTCTGCAAAAGAGAATTGTTGGTGTTTTTGATATAAACATCAACTGCTCTGCTCTTAACCCAAATTCACTCAGATTACCATTGAATTATTTGTTGTAGTGGCTATGAAAATGCAATGACAGTGTAAATAAACCGTACAGTTCGAGCCATTTCCAGATGAATGTGGTGAACTCCATGAAGTAGGTGATTTTAATCTGTCTCGCTTGGCCAAACCTTATTAATCTGAAAGTCATGGACAGTGTTCTATCAAAGTCACCACTTTATTCAAGGATTGATGATGCTGTCGAGTTGACTCCCTTGGAGAAGGCTTTATGTTGTTTGTTGCCTAATTAAATTGAAAGACCTTTCTATTTTTCTATTCCAGAAAATGTACTCCTTAATACATACTGTACAGATGTAGGATCTTAGTTTGAGCCAGTTTGCCATAGCAAGAAAATATTCCTGCAGCAACAGGAAATGTGGATTTTAATGAATGGCAATTTTTGTAGGGGTTGATATTATTTTGTAAGGGGAAATCTAATGTGAAGAATATATACCTAATTTTAATATTTTTCACCTTGAAAAAAAAAAAAAAGAGAAAATGGCATCTTTCACTTTCGGTGGAGAGAGTATCTCCACTGAACAAAAATATAAACACAACATGCAACAATTTCAAAGATTTTACTGAGTTACAGTTGAAATAAATTCATTTGACCCTAATCTATGGATTTCACATGACTGGGAATACAGATCCATCTGTTGGTCATAGAAACAAAAAGGGAGGGGCGTGGATCAGAAAAGCAGTCGGTATCTGGTGTGACCACCATTTGCCTCATGCAGCGCGACACATCTCCTTCGCATAGAGTTGATCAGGCTGATGATTGTGGCCTTTGGAATGTTGTCCCACTGATTGTTGTCCCGTGGGTATTGGAACAAGTTGTCGCAAACGTTGATCGAGAGCATTGCGTACATGCTCAATGGGTGACATTCCTGGTGATTATGTGTACAAATCCTTGCGACATGGGGCTGTGCATTGTCATGCTGAAACATGAGGTGATGGTGGCAGTTGAATGGCACGACAATTGGCCCCAGGATCTCGTCAAGGTGTCTCTGTGCATTTAAATTGCCATAGATAAAATGCAGCAATTCTGTTTTGTCCATAGCTCATGCCTGCCCATACCATAACCCCACCGCCACCATGGGGCACTCTGTTCACAACGTTGACATCAGCAAACTGCTCGTCCACACGACTCCATACACGCTGTCTGCCGTCTGTCGGGTACAGTTGAAACCGGGATTCATCCGTGAAGTGCACACTTCTTCAGCGTGCCAGTGGTCATAGAAGGAAAGCATTTGCCCACTGAAGTCTGTTTCGACTCCGAACTGCAGTCAGGTCAAGGACACCCTGGTGAGGACAACGAGTACGCAATGAGCTTCCCTGAGATGGTTTCTTACAGTTGGGCGAACCCACATTTTCATCAGCTGTCCTGGTGGCAGGTCTCGCAGGTGAAGAAGCCGGATGTGGAGGTCCTGGGCTAGTGTGGCTACAGGTGATCTGCGGTTGTGAGGTCAGTTGGACGTACTGACAAATTCTCTAAAACGATGTTGGCGCGGCTTAGGGTAGAGAAATTAACTCTTTTAACTCTGGCAACAGTGGACATTCCTGCAGTCAGTATGCCAATTGCACTTTCCCTGAAAACTTGAGACATCTGTGGCATTGTGTTGTTTGACAAACTGCACATTTTGAGTGGCCTTTTATCCACAGCACAAGGTGCACCTGTGTAATGATCATGCTGTTTAATCAGCTTCATGATATGCCACACCTGTCAGGCGGATGGATTATCTCTGCAAAGGAGAAATTCTCACTGACATGGATGTAAACAAATTTGGGCAAATTTGAATTTGCTTGTCATAATTTGATGGCTAAAAATTCTGGCTTTATTTGGGAGGGGGGTCACAGGTAAAAGCAAGTGTCTTTCCAGTTGTGACATTACTTAATATATGAACTTGATGCTGCTGTATGTTGTGGACCACAGTTTGATACTTCCTGGATTCCAGTGCAGCTCCCACCAATAGGAAACGACATCCCCCCTCAGCTCCTGCTGAGTGTACACTCAATCTTCCTCGTTGACTCTGTGGTGATTTGGGACGCTTAGGGGACAATGGGAAATCTATCAAAGAAACGGGCTGCGTGAATAATGGATGCCGGAAATTATGTTCAGCTTTCTCAGACTCCATAATGAAAGAACCCCCCCATCATTCTATCAATGTGCCCCTCTGTGATCCAGCACTTTGAAAACAATGATTAATTTAGCTAATACCTGGCGATCGAACAAGGACACTACAGTACTGCCACCCATAGAATTAAGCTTGTGATTACAACCGATCTGTCTAGTTCACACCCTACCGCCTGTTTTTGAAAGTGGTTCTTTTAAAGTTTAAATGAACATGATCTTTATTTCTTGAGGGGAGATTGAAGTCTTCTCGAATGACAAGCGAAGGGAACCCAAACACAGGTTTGCCAAAGAGTTTCTAAAAGAGTGAAACAGCATGAAGTACAGCAGCTAATGTTACTAGTAGCAACGTTTCGGACCTTTTTTGAACGTTAGCATATTTGCTGTCACTGGAATAACATTGTCATAGGACTGTGACTTTAACACGCAGCCTAGTATTCTGTTAGAATTAAGTCATGTTAAATAAAACACCCTCCAATTGCCAATATATTCCTGTAGAATCCTGTATCTAAGCAACAGCCAATCACATCAGATTTCACCCACCACTGTCTTTCTTTCCAGCCACTTCAGATCCAGACAGCCACCTAGCTTTTGATGCCACATATCACACCTCAACAAAGAATGGCATTAAGATTCTAACGAGGCATTTCAGCCAAATAACATTCCATTACAGTTAATAAAATTAAAAAAGCAAGCGCGTCTGAGTGCTGTTTGACAAACATTGATGTGACGTCTCAGCCTGGCTAGAAAGGGGGAGAGATTTCTTTTTAAAGGAGAGGAACTGCATGTTCCCTTGACAAGAGCTGGCTGGCAGTACGGTTTTCTTTTTTTTGGCTAACAGAAAGGGCCATAAGCGAGATCTCTCAGTGGGCCAGGGGGGTTCACTGGGAACAAATGAACATTTCAGGGACCCAGCTGTGCTCTCCACTTCCAGTCGTCACCCTTTTCCCTTAGATGAGCTGAACAGGAGAGACGAGAACAACAGACAAAAATAACGCATCCAGAAAATTGGGAGCAGAAGTGCCATTCCATTTCCCTCCACTCTTTTATGGCTTTAGAGTCAACTGGAGTGTGACTTCCATACTGCTCAGGAGGAGAACAGGAGAGCAGCCTTGGCGTCTGTCGATATAGGACTGTACATTGCAGTGAGCACTCCTACCTAGATCAATTAAAGAGTGGGGCTTTGTTCCACTCCCTCTACACTCCTTATTTCACATTCTGCTCACCTATGCATTTGCCAAGTGAAGCATTGTGCTGCTATCGATTTGGCCTGGGCCCGGCGAGCTGGGACGAGTACAGGCTCGGCAGGTTATCAGTGACATCGCCCCTCTGAATGGCAGTGTTTGACTTTTCTTCCCCTTATCAATAGTTCTGGGGAGTGCATTAAGAACGGCGTCTCGGTCTGATTTCTTGAAATGCTCCGGTGCCTTCCTTATTCCCCCAAAGGGCACAGACCGAAAATCTAGTCCGACTTCCCTGTGAACTTTATTTACTTACTCTCCGGGAGACGACGGCATTGACTTTTGACAGCCGGAACAATGTTATGACGTTGCCTTCTTGTCATGGTGGCTTGGTGTTTTTCTTAAATTTAATTATTTATTTTTTCTCTCTCGCCTCGCCTCCACAACGTCTCTGTCTGAGTCGTCATTCTGTCGACATGGAATCAGTCACTCCTCACACAAGGGAGAGCGGCGGGGACATGGCGGCGGCCTTGACTATTCATGAGCCGATGTGATCCACTCTGTCACCCCTGTCAGCGCGAGGTGTCTGTCTGCAACACCGTTCCCTACTCTCTTTATCAGCCAGGGGTGGCTAATGAGATCTACCAGGTTAACACCACCACTAAAACAGCAACGGGATTAAAGCCTCTTAATTAATTTAGACAACCACTAATTGAATCCCATGTGAACCATGCTATGACACCAGCCATGGGATGTGCCTGATGGAAGGAAAAAGGACAGTCCCTTGACTGTGCGGCGAGCATTCGAACATTCAATCTGAATGAATTTACTTGGTGTCATTTTTGGTCTTCCCTTTTCCTGGAAGCTCATCTTTTTTAATTCCAGCTGTTTCAGCCTTCCTGGAAACTGCAAAAGTAGACAACCACGGCAAAATGTTAAGCTCATGACTGTGTTGCACCACCACCAGAAATAACACCTGCTGTGCGTAGTCAAAACTTCTCTTAGTCCCATGGACTGCAATCAGAGATGGCAGCCGTGACTAAGAAAATACTACCTCTTCGCAGTCGTCTGTACCTGACTTAGTCATCCCCACACTCAAATGTTTAATCAGCATGCAGGGAACATTGTGGGCTTGAGAGCGGCCAGGAGTTCTCTCTCTCTCTTCCTCCCTCACTCCCTCTTTTTCATGCATATTCATCTGTTCCAGGCTTGGTCAATACAACTGAAATGATTGACTGCTGTGTAAGTGTTTTCCAGGCCTTCCCCAGATTCCCTGTCTCCCTGTTGAATCGGTTTGTCTGTGGATCCTCCTACAGCTACTTCTCCCTCTCTTCTCTGTTCACTGTTTGGGAGACTGGGCGAGCTCGATGTTTTCACCTCTGACAGATTTCTCCTACCTTCATACGGCTCACCTCCACAGCTGCCATTGTTAATCCATCTCATTGCCTCGCTTAAGGGCTGCAGCCTAATCGCCAGCGATCATTTTAAGAGCATTAATATTCAAATGAGGCATCTTTTTTTGTCAATGTCGTGAGAAATAACTGGATCATCTTTCACCCATGCCTTCCGCAGCGAGACGTTTAGTCATAGCGGCATCTTCCCCAAAAGTGCATGCTTTGCTGGTGTACATTTTCAACCAGTCAAACATCCTTCCCCTTGCCCGGGGCATATACGCTCAGCCATTCACCCGCTTGTCAGTTAAATAGTTATTTTATGGTGGCACCACATTAATTGAACTACATTCACCACACACCAATTCAAGGCCTGGTACATCCATTAGGGAGTGAGCTGTGCCAGAAATATAACCAAATAGGCCTACAAACCTGAGAGGGGAACCTCACCGTAATGTAGCAAAATCATAGTAATCGTTCATTTACATTGTTCTCAATCCCCAGCCAACCGAGGGGAATGTCTTGCAGTGTAGAATCGAGCGCTGTGGATAAAATCTGCAGATTCTCTTCTCACTATCGCTTCCTGTTTAGTTCTGTTTTGTGTGAGGCGGTTTTCTGAAACCTTGTGTAGTATGTTGGTAAAGGAGATGGTCTCTCGCAACAGTTGTCACAGGAAATGAGAACAATTCTGGCAAACAAACTGGCTCCTACTTTAGAGCTGTAGCCTCTGGAGGTGTGTGTGTGTGTGTGTGTGTGTGTGTTGCTGGTGTTACGGCTGCATGATATGGGTAAAAAAGTATTTGCGCCTCCTGAGTGGCGTAGTGGTCTAAGACACTGCGTCGCAGTGCTTGAGGCGTCACTACAGACCCGGGTTTGATCCCAGGCTGTGTCGCAACCAGCCGTGCCCAGGAGGCCCATGAAGCGACGTACAATTGGCCCAATGTTGTCTGGGTGAGTGGAGGGTTTGTCCCATCGCGCTCTAGCGACTCCTGTGGGGCAGGTGCAGGCACGCTGACTTCGGTCGCCAGACTTCAGTCAACACATTGGTGCGTCTGGCTTCCCGGTTAAGCGAGCAGTGTCAAGAAGCAGTGCGTCTTGGCAGGGTCGTATTTCGGAGGACACATGGCTCTCGACCTTCGCCTCTCCCGAGTTGCAGCGATGAGACAAGACTGTAACTACCAATTAGATATCATGAAAAGGGGGTTAAAAAGTACTTTATGCTTTATGATGTTTTTAGCATGTAGAACAAAGAGCAGCGCTAACAGACAAACCGGCTTCAAATGCTGGATCATGGAAAAAGATGTACTGTTCAGTGACTGTTCTACTGGATGTCATAAGGTGAATGAACAAATTTGTAAGTCGCTCTGGATAAGAGCGTCTGCTAAATGACTTAAATGTAAATGTAATGTACTCCAAATCGGCCGCGCGCAATAGAGTGCATGTTTTTCAGAGGGACACAAGCAATTTCGCCCGCCAAACGTGCAGGGCTCGTGGGATTCTCACAATGAACGTGCCATTTGAAAGCAGACATTGCGCTGAAGAGATAGAGACTGTTCCTGGATCGGTAGCTGCCTGGGAAGGGTGGGGGCCATGACGTCAATGTTGACCCAACTTTTCTCTTCACAAGAGAGAGTTTGGGAGAAAGGCTGCCCTGAGAGTTCTGCTTTCCATACAGACATAATTTAAACGGTTTTAGAAACTTTAGAGTGTTTTCTATTCAATAATAATTTTTATATGCATATATTAGCAATTTTGGGAAAAAATATTTTCAGTTTACTATGGGCAAATGGGCCAACGGGGGCAGTATAGAGGGGGAGCTCTAAGAGGTTTTAAGAAGTAAAGTGTTCCAAACAAGAGCATTGCTGCGTTCAAATCTGTTGACTGCATTTGACCGAACAAAACAGCATGCAAACTAACTAGAAAAATTATGGCTGAATGATGTTTCAAAATGTAAATATTGCGATTCATTGTGCAGCCTTAGTTGGTGTGTGATATCATAGTACCCCAGCAAGAGATGAGTTCTTAGTGTTTAAAAGGAAAAAGTGTTGTCCTCTCTCTGTTGTTTTGCCACCAAGTATTTAGTATTTAAAGCTGCAATATAATTGTTTGGGTGACCAAATTCACCCAGAAATTAGGGCGGTGCGGTTTACCATATTTTACCATATACCGGTATTGATACACAGACCAGTTTGGGTTTTTACTATCAAAATCAAATCCAATTTTATTTGTCACATACACATGGTTAGCAGATGTTAATGCGAGTGTAGCGAAATGCTTGTGCTTCTAGTTCCGACAATCCAGTAATAACCAACAAGTAATCTAATTAACAATTCCAAAACTACTGTCTTATACACAGTGTAAGGGGATAAAGAATATGTACATAAGGATATATGAATGAGTGATGGTACAGAGCAGCATAGGCAAGATACAGTAGATGGTATCGAGTACAGTATATACATATGAGATGAGTATGTAAACAAAGTGGCATAGTTAAAGTGGCTAGTGATACATGTATTACATAAGGATGCAGTCGATGATATAGAGTACAGTATATATGTATGCATATGAGATGAATAATGTAGGGTAAGTAACATTATATAAGGTAGCATTGTTTAAAGTGGCTAGTGATATATTTACATAATTTCCCATTATTAAAGTGGCTGGAGTTGAGTCAGTGTCAGTGTGTTGGCAGCAGCCACTCAATGTTAGTGGTGGCTGTTTAACAGTCTGATGGCCTTGAGATAGAAGCTGTTTTTCAGTCTCTCGGTCCCAGCTTTGATGCACCTGTACTGACCTCGCCTTCTGGATGATAGCGGGGTGAACAGGCAGTGGCTCGGGTGGTTGATGGCCTTCCTGTAACATCGGGTGGTGTAGGTGTCCTGGAGGGCAGGTAGTTTGCCCCCGGTGATGCGTTGTGCAGACCTTTACCTTCTATTACGGTATTTTCAATCATTTTCATGTCAAACACTGTATTCAAAGTGCCACTATTATATTCTAACTATAGAATTAGAATAATCATATTTCCATGATTCCAACACCCAAGTGTTTTTCTCTAAATCGCAATTGCAACTTTTTGTTAAAAATAAGGCCTGAATTTTTTTGCCCATATCCTGCAGCCCTAAGTGGTAGTATGGAAATGATCTCAAATGAATGCAGGAAATGCAGAAATGGACTTTTTGGTTTGTTGAATTGTTCTATACTGTTCAATCAGAATGGCGAAAGAACCTTTGAAGTCACATAGAATGTATAGTGCATGGGTTGCTATCCTAGGTTCACGCACTACTCATAAAGCAAATGTAGGACTTTTTAAAATTATTATTCATTTATTTTTTTATATCGTGATATGATATTTTGGCCACATCGCCCACACCTAATAGAAATGTGAGTTATAGATCTGTCATCCTCATTGAAAGCAAGTCTCAGAAGTGAAGATCTGTTCTATAGTGTATTCAGAACCAAACTTTTTACACATGTTAATTAAGTTACAGCCTTATTCTAAAATGTATTCAATATTTATTTTCATTAATCTACACACCACTCCATAATGACAAGGTGAAAGGTTTTTTTTTTTTTTAATTCAGACCCTTTGCTATGAGACTCGATATTTAGCTCCGGTACATCCTGTTTCCATTGATCATCCTTGAGATGTATCTACAACTTGGAGGCCAACTGTGTTAAATGCATTTGGTTGGACATGATTTGGAAAGGTCCCACAGTTGACAGTGCTTGTCAGAGCAAAAACCAAGCTTTGAGGTCCAAGGAATTGTCTGTAGAGCTCAGAGACAGTATTGTGTCGAGGAAAATATCTGGGGAAGGGTACCAAAAAATGTCTGCAGCATTGAAGATCCCAAACAACAGTGGCCGACCATCAAAATGCTTTTGTTTTTTAATTTGTCTTTTTTTTAATAACCGATAACAGACGGAACAGGTAGAGGGTGGAACACACACTGATCCCCTACCAAATCAAACCCCCCCATGCTCTAACAGAACACACACTGATCCCCTACCAAATCAAACCCACCCCAACCCCCCATGCTCTAACAGAACACACACTGATCCCCTACCAAATCAAACCCACCCCCCTACCATAACCCCCCCATGCTCTAACAGAACACACACTGATCCCCTACCAAATCAAACCCACCCCAACCCCCATGCTCTAACAGAACACACACTGATCCCCTACCAAATCAAACCCACCCCAACCCCCCATGCTCTAACAGAACACACACTGATCCCCTACCAAATCAAACCCACCCCAACCCCCCCATGCTCTAACAGAACACACACTGATCCCCTACCAAATCAAACCCACCCCAACCCCCCCATGCTCTAACAGAACACACACTGATCCCCTACCAAATCAAACCCACCCCAACCCCCATGCTCTAACAGAACACACACTGATCCCAAACCCACCAAATCAACAGAACCCCCCAAAATCCCCCATGCTCTAACAGAACACACACTGATCCCCTACCAAATCAACCCCCCAACCCCCATGCTCTAACAGAACACACACTGATCCCCTACCAAATCAACCCCCCCATGCTCTAACAGAACACACACTGATCCCCTACCAAATCAAAATCAAACCCACCCCAACCCCCCCATGCTCTAACAGAACACACACTGATCCCCTACCAAATCAAACCAACCCCAACCCCCCATGCTCTTAACAGAACACACACTGATCCCCTACCAAATCAAACCAACCCCAACCCCCCCATGCTCTTAACAGAACACACACTGATCCCCTACCAAATCAAACCCACCCCAACCACCCCATGCTCTAACAGAACACACACTGATCCCCTACCAAATCAACCCCCCAACCCCCCATGCTCTAACAGAACACACACTGATCCCCTACCAAATCAAACCCACCCCAACCCCCCCATGCTCTAACAGAACACACACTGATCCCCTACCAAATCAAACCCACCCCCAACCCCCATGCTCTAACAGAACACACACTGATCCCCTACCAAATCAAACCCCCATGCTCTAACAGAACACACACTGATCCCCTACCAAAAACCCCCCATGCAACAGAACACCACCCCCTACCAAATGCTCTAACAGAACACACACTGATCCCCTACCAAATCAAACCCACCCCAACCCCCCATGCTCTAACAGAACACACACTGATCCCCTACCAAATCAAACCCACCCCAACCCCCCCATGCTCTTAACAGAACACACACTGATCCCCTACCAAATCAAACCCACCCCAACCCCCATGCTCTAACAGAACACACACTGATCCCCCGACCAAATCAACCCCCCAACCCCCATGCTCTAACAGAACACACACTGATCCCCTACCAAATCAAACCCCCCCCAACCCCCAAACAGAACCCACCCCCAAAATCAAACCCCCATGCTCTAACAGAACACACACTGATCCCCTACCAAATCAAACCCCCATGCTCTAACAGAACACACACTGATCCCCTACCAAATCAAACCCACCCCAACCCCCCCCCCTCTTAACAGAACACACACTGATCCCCGACCAAATCAAACCCACCCCAACCCCCATGCTCCAACAGAACACACACTGATCCCCTACCAAATCAAACCCCCCCAACCCCCCATGCTCTAACAGAACACACACTGATCCCCTACCAAATCAAACCCACCCCAACCCCCCCCATGCTCTAACAGAACACACACTGATCCCCTACCAAATCACACCCACCCCAACCCCCTATGCTCTAACAGAGCGCCACCCCAAAACCAGACTTAAAGCAGGCATGATATACAGTGCGTAATATAATCAAATAATAACAAAAATATGTAGACTTTATAAAACAAATAGTTATACACATTCAAATTTGGGGTGGTTTATGGAGTTGTGAAATTAGCTGGGTCCATGTCTTCTTCAAAGCATAGGAAAGGTTGCCAGATATTATAAAATAAAATTGCAGATCCCCTAACGGAGGAGCGTATTTTCTCTAGCTTGAGATGTTGCATAACTTCCTTTATCTAATGGTTAAAAGTAGGAGGAAACTGATCCTTCCACTTGAATAGTATAAGACGTCTAGCTCGAAGAGTAGTAAATACCGGCATGTTGCCCATGGATCTGTTTAGACGGGCCTCCTGTGGTGCCCCTCTGGATAATGCAATAAAGCCAGAAGGTTCTCCAGTGTCTTAGAAGATGTCTCAAATTGATATCCAGATATCTGTCCATTTCGGGCATGTCCAAAACATGTAATAAAGTATCAGGAGCCTGCTTACATCGGTCACAAGTGGGATCTATTTATGGTCTAATCTGGGATTATTTTGGCTTTGACCAATGCAGCTAATGAACTACTTTAAATTGAATTAGACATATAAATGAAGAATGCATATTCTGCCAAGTTTCGTCTGAAAGTTGTTAACCTAAATCCTCTTCCCAGGCTCCACCATTCTTAAATGGAAGAAGTTTGGAACCACCAAGACTCTTCCTAAAGCTGTCCACCTGGCCAAACTGAGCAATCTGGGGAGAAGGGCCTTGGTCAGTGAGGTGACCAAGAACCCAATAGTCCTTCTGAAAAAGCTTCACAGTTCCTCTGTTGAGATGGGAGAATCTTCCAGAAGGACAAACATCTCTGCAGCACTCCACCAATCAGGTCTTTATGGTAGAGTGGCCAGACGGAAGCCACTCCTCAATAAAGGGCACATGACCGCCAGTTTGGAGTTTGCCAAAAGGAAACTAAAGACTCACAGACCATGAGAAACAAGATCTGATGGTCTGATGAAACCAATGTTGAACTATTTGGCCTGAATGCCAAGTGTCACGTCTGAAGGAGACCTGACACCATCCCTACAGTGAAGCATGGAGGTGGCAGCATCATGCTGTGGGGATGTTTATCAGCGGCAAGGACTGGGAGACTACTCAGGATCAAGGGAAAGATGAACGGAGCAAATCCTTGATGAAAACCTGTTCCAGAGTGCTCAGGACCACAGACTAGGGTGAAGGGTCACCTTCCAGCAGCACAACGACGCAAAGCCCACTGCCAAAACAACGCATAAGTGGCTTCAGGAGAAGTCTCGATGTCCTTGAGTGGCCCGGACTTGAACCCGATCAAACATCTCTGGAGAGACCTGAAAATAGCTGTGCAGCGACACTCCCCATCCAACCTGACAGAACTTGAGAAGATCTGCAGAGAAGAATAGGAGAAACTCCTCAAATACAGGTGTGCTAAGCTTGTAGCGTCATACCCAATATGTCTCGAGGCTGTAACCGCTGCCAAAGCTTCTTCAACAAAGTGTTGAGGAAAGGGTTCGAATACTTAGGTAAATGTGATATTTCTGTTTTTATAACTTATAAAAAACAGTTTTTGCTTTGTCATTATGGGGTATTGTGTGTAGATCGATAAGGAGAAGGAAAAACTATATTTTTATAATATTGCTGTAACGTAACAAAATGTGGATAAATTCAAGGGGTCAGAGTACTTTCCGAATGTACTGTATCTGCAGTATTGCTATGATTCCCGTTCTTAAGTTTCGTTTTTGCGTCTTACTTTCGGTTTAGCACACCAGCTTCCAACTGCTGAAAATACAGTATTTTTGGTTATTGAAAATATATTTTCACACAGCGGTTTAGGCACTATGATTCTCTACACCAGGGGTGTCAAACTCATTCTACGGAGGGCCTAGTGTCTGCAGGTTTTTGCTTTCAATTAAGACCTCGACAAGCAGGTGAGGGGGTTCTTTACTAATTAGTGACCTTAATTCATCAATCAAGTACAAGGGAGGAGTGAAAACCTGCAGACATACCCTCTGTGGAATGACTTTGACACATGCACTACACTATACATAAACAAAATAGTTTGCCTAATTTCACATTTTTTAGCAACCAGGAAATGGCAGAGCGATTTCTGCACATTGCACCTTTGAGTATAATAGCTACTGTAAGTTCACAGAAGTGCATTTGTGTCTTGCTGATACTGACGACAAAAAAGCATTAAGTGATAGAAGTAACAGTCTATTCGATTGTCCCTTTAATTCATCCTTTATCTCTGAAAGGCTTAATAATAAAACTCTGACTCACAGCGTCAAGAAGACTAAAACAAACAAGGTGCTCTAAAACGGACAAAAGTCCAATTTAGACCCATCTTAATGGAATCTATAATAAGCACAGAGCCACAGTATCTCTCCATAACACTTCAGCCTGGAAGCAAGCTGTCACTACCCAGCCAAAGCTCTGTGGTAAAGTCCAGTTTTCACTCAGAGTCCAAACCAAGAGAGTGGGAAGAAAATATACAGACGTTATTGCCCAATTCTTAGTGGATTTCATGGCCATTTTACTGATACGGGTTGTCTTTGCTCTGAGGAAACCCTAACTATGAAAACCTCTTCTACACTTTTTTGCCCTCGCTCCGTCAGAAGGTAATCTTCAGTCTGCAGCGTTGGACGTTTTTTTTTTTTTTGGTATTTCCTGCCACACGTCTGAACAGTCCAGCTTTAATTTCACGGGCACCTGTTCCTCCATGTTCAGCGGGAATGAGGAGTCGAATCCCAGACTTCTATAACCATTGGGACGAGAAAGGAAGCTCTGCGGTGGGGGAAAAAAACCATCCTCTACGTCTCTTCCCTGATGGGCTTGTCGTTGATTGCATGTGCAGTCGTGTTCACACAGACCGATTGGGGAAACGTAGGAGGTGGTCTTGGCTGTCATCTGAAAGGGCCGCTCCGTTTCATGTGTAGACATGATCGAAATGATAAAGGCAAACAGAAGTCTCCCTCCCAACTGTCCTGGCCTTGTGTTCATAAAGGCCACTGAAAAGTTGATGGGGTTGCTTGTAGAGTATCAGTGTTGTGGCGAGAGAGTGAGTGAGTGTGTGTGTGTATATTTGACTGTCTGTGTGTGTGTGTAAAGGCAGATCGAAGGTGGACAGCCCCTGTACATTGAGTGGTAGGACAGGGAGCGAGACGAAGGAGAAAACGGCAACAACCACGACAGCACCCTACAGCCCAGCCATTTTGTGCTGAAGGACAACAATGTTTCCACACACACAAGCAGACGGTCTGTGTAAACATCGGGCCTCCTATGTAACGAGCCACGGGACAGCTTGATGAAACGATAGGGAATTTGGCCGATAAAGAATATTCAAATGAGATTACCTTGAAAGGCCCAGTCGAATGACAATGGACATAAATCGTGTTTCATTCGTTTAAGCGACTGCATATTGGGTTAGGCACCCCCTCTTGGCTCCAGAGGTAATGACTGCACTGGGATCAGATTATGGGGTCGTCAGCTGTTTAGTGTGTTCTGGTAGAGGAGATTAGCAAGCAGCTGCTTGGAGGTGGAACTTTGGAAACGTCTCTGTATCATCGTTGGCCATGGTCTCCCAGCTCTCGTCTATTTCCAAAACAGAGATCTGGACAATAGGAGGAAGTATGAAGTAACGTCATGTTCCGTCCAAGCAGCATCAAAACCCAATATTTTTCCTCCAGCTTTTTTGTTTTCTCTCTCTAATGCCCCCCTCCCTCCCTCTCTCTTCTCCATTCCTCCCCCTCTTCTCTATCCTAACTCTTTTTCTCAGTGGCTTACGCTCTGAGAGTCACTGCAGATGTTGTCGTAATGATGCAGAAGGCTCACACAATCAAACTGAATGGAAGCGGAGCCAGCCGAAATTAGTACAATTACTTTCTCATTACCCCCCTCATTGCTCCTGTAAGTAGTTTGAGTTTCGTGATTAGGAGAATGAGGCGAGGAGCGCGCCTCACCACGTTTTCACCGCTCAGGTAGAGACCTAACCAAACACACTTCAGAAGGACGTCATTTTATGTCTACTAGTGTTGTTTTCCCTCGTCGTTTACAATACTTTTTTAGTGTGCGATACAAAATAAAATCAACTGGTTATCTCTGGGTCCCTGAAATTTTAATTTGTTCCCGGTGAACAACCCCCCTGGCCCAAATAGAGATCTCGCTTATTGCCCTTCCTGTTAGCCAAAAAAAGAAGACTGTACTGCCAGCCAGTTCTTTTCAAGGGAACATGCAGTTCCTCTCATTTAAAAAATAAAAATAAAAATAAATAAAAATGGACTGCCTCTCGCCACGGCTCTCTCTCGCGCCGCTCCCTCACTGTCTCGCTCGCTCTCTGTGTGTGTGTGTGTGTGTGTGTGTGTAGCCGGAGGGACAATGATAGGAATATAGAAAGTTTTTTTCATGTTTAAATTGCCTCCCCATTTTTATTGACATTCTTTATTATAAGTGAGATGCACCGAATAGCTCAGGCAGGAAAGTTATTTTTTAAATGCTGTCATTCAAAGGTGAATACTCACTTTATTGGCTTGTTAAGTAGACACGTCACAGACTCCAAGCCATTTGACGTGTGCGTGTTGGTTGAATGCAACACAGCCAGGATGAAATTGCTGATTTGCGTTAGGAGAGATGCTGTCAGGGCTGGAAGAACAAGGACTTAAAAGGGTGCAGCTGGCATTACCGACCAACGGATCACTCACGACGTTCCGGAACGGAGGTCTGCGGAGGGGGATGGTTGTATCGCTTTACACTAGGCCCTGGAAAGGGAAATCGCAACGTACACACAAAGTGGTGCAACAGGAAACCTGGAAAGTGTCTGCGTACCCACAGACAAAGCGCCCTGTTCGCCACTATTAGGATGTTTGCGTTTCTCTTTTTTGCTCGGAGCGCGTGATGTAAGTGCGCAAGGTGTGCACTGGATCTGGGACACTGAAATACACACAGGAAGGCAAGGCAGTGACGATGTAATATGAGTCTCTGTGCAGACGTGTGTATGAATTACAGAAGATAAAGCTCTCCGGCTGCACTATTTGCAATGCAGCACTTTTCTAAGCCTGGAGAAGCTGAGGCTTGTTTAATTCAGATGGTTACTTGTTCTTCTTTTTATAACCCCCGTTGTCCTTTCATCATGCAAAATACCTTCTCTCCAAAAGCTTATTTCTGAAGACATTACATGACTATACCCCCACAGGCGTTTACTGCATGAGGTTGTTGAAACGAATGTCACCGGCATACCAACATCACTGGAACGATGGTTACCAAACGGTCTATGTTTCAGTGAAGTTAGCCTGCCGGATAAAAGTCATATGTGGCCGGGACTCTGGCCTGGTTTTAGCCCACATCGTCATCATAAGGCACACTAAAGTAGATGTGGTCCCCTGCTTGAAGACTGCAAGCTGTTCACATGACTATAGAAGATTGCTGCTACAATGACGTTTGACCAACGCTGTGTTTTGGCTGACGGGCCTGTAAATGGTGTCATGTCTCCCCCCGTGTGGTATTCCTTGCCTCATCAAGCATTCACCAGAAATAACTTGAACAGCCGGCCAGCGTTCCACTGGAACGCAGGGCTAGGAAGGAATCTCGCCTCTGTCTAAAATTACCCTGCTTCGCTCAGCGAGATCTTGTGCGCCTCCGTCGCCAAAAATATCCCACTCTCTGGCTTACGTCATGCCTGGCCCCGGACGTAGGCTGAGAGGGGGAGGCAGGTGCCAACTTTGGGTCGGGCACGTGGGACTCCAATGGCCTGTTCCAGGGTCTTGTGGTGTAGGCCTGGTGCCAACCCACCACCCAACATGCAAATGGAAAGCTCTCTGCAGCTCATTTCACAAGGCCAGGGGGTTGATACAAGGGGATCAATTAATTTCCCTCATCTCTGACAATTGTTTCTGTACGCATCAGGTGCAGTATATAGCCCATTGCAGTACGTACATGCTGTAGTTAGTGTTTTGGAGCTATTTAACCCTAGCCCCACTATCCCCTCCTTCACATTGCACGGCCTGGGTATGTGTGTCAGTAGTGCTGCAGATGTCTGTGATGTAATGGAGTAGTACCCCTGCCCTACGTACAGTAACTACGGCTGACGTCACACGGTGGTGAAGGAACTAGCGGTCGGAGGGAGGTGGGATGGTTATGGTTTCCAAGAACAGTGCCACTCTCATGGACCGGCTTCTCCTGTGTACTCCCTGACACTTTCTATTCGCTGACTGCGGCAGCAGCCAGTGTTCATGAGCGAATGTCCCGTCCTGCATGCAAAACACACACACACACGCACCCACACAACACAACCCCACACCCACACAACACAACCCCACACCCACACAACCCCACACCCACCAGCCGTTTTAATTTGAGGAACCATTTCATTCTGCTCGACATGAGGCCATTGAAGAACAACAGATGATTAAAGACCATCTTTGATTTCAGAGCCGCTCGGCCTATAGTGAAGTCACTCGCTCTGGGCCTAATTAATTTACTATAAATCTGTTATTTTTATAATTAATGTCACAATGGAGACTTTGAGATGTGAATTATGAGACTATTTTTGCTAGGGTCGGGACGATACCATTATCGCGATACTCATTAGTAGCGTGGCAAGGAAACAAAACACAAGGTTTTACTTCTTTAGGAAAACAGCCCTAATGTTGGAAACACATCATTATGTTATCATCCAGAGTCACATTTATTTATTTTCCAAGCTATAGCACACAATATGTTACATACAGCAGGTTTTTGAAGAACCAAAGAGTTTGGTCTGCTTCTTGTTTACATTTTTTTGCCATGGAAAAAAATCCTGCCATTACTAATACTCACATTTTTGCCCAGTTATGAATGGGCAGATATGGTTGGTTGCCCAGAATTTGTTTTTGTGTGGAGGTCATCTTTGCCATTAAATGGCTAATGTGAAATGTTCGAGAAGGAGCCCCCCATAAACTTATGCATTGTCTCCTTTGGCTGAATGGAGATCAAGACTATGGCGAGAAGCTAGCCAATTGCTTAGGAACAATAAACTGGCTAATGAGATGTAAACATATAGATTGAGAATCCTGATTTGGCAACTGCATCAGCAATTTCCTTTTCTGGGAAGAGACTAATGTGTTGACGTTGGGCACACAGAAACGCCATAGATTGTACATCTCTGAAGCTTTGATTGGACACAATGCTTTGTAAGAATGTGCAGGCAGTGCAGAGCCTCTTGGATTGCTCGGTCAGCATCATGACAAATAATCTCAGTGTCTTGGATTACTCCAATGGAAATGGCGGATTATGCCAGGGTGAACTAACATTCTGTGGAGGTCTCTCAAATGAGGGTGACAGGATCGCCTCGTCGCTTAGTTTTTTTTTGCCAGCCTATGTAAATGAGGTAAAGCGGCTTGCTTCTCTCCTCTCCACAGCATTTGTTTAGGATTACAAATCTAATTTTGCCCTGAGCCCTGCTTGCTTTAGATCAAGTCAGCTGATCTCGAGATCTCCACAACAGATTAACACGGCAGTTCTCCGGGTCTCAGACTTTATTATTATTTTTTTTTGCAATGTTCCAATGCAAAGGAGGTGAGGAGAGGTGGCGACACTTGCGGGTCGTGACAAGTACGGAAGGCCAAAGGAAGAGAGGGAACCGCTCCGGGGGTTATCTAACAAATGTTTTCAAAACGCACTCCGTGAGTAAAGCCTAGTGTCCCCCCCCAATCTGTATGGCGAGATTTATAGAGTCTGGTTTGCGAGGCAAAAAATAAGGGAAGCAAAGCCATTATGGAGGAGAGGAGTGACACAATGAGAAGTGGCGGTCAGCGAGGTTGGGGAGGGTGGCAGGGGAGAAGGAGAGTGGCCTGCAGTCCTGTCAAATGGAGGATTGTACAGTATGTCTGTGTGCCTCGAGATAGGAACCCCAAGCTCACTCCTACTGTACTCCATCCTAGAAAACACTATCTGCATCTTTCACCGCATATTACTGTGATTTCTGAGGATAAATATAAACTAATGATCCTAAAGATTATCCATAATTAAAGAATTAAATGGCCTTTTATTTTTATTTATTTTTTACCGCATTTGCTTTTTTGACATGCGAGTGGGAAAAAAATCCTCTATTTTGCAAGTAAATGTTTTCACAACTGGTGATTCGGCCTACCTGTCAGCACAGGCTCCTGCTGCCAGATACTATTTGGGGAACCAGGTAAGGTGGCAGTTTGCCTCAGATTATTCCTCAAAATAACCCTTGTGTGAAAGAAAACAAAAATAGGGTTGGAAGGTGCAAAAACACAAATGAGCCCCGTGGTGGACACGTTTTGAATAACCAAGATGGCCTAAACTGGGCTTGCTTGAAATCTCCCGCTGTTTTGTTTCACACTTTTTGTGCACGGACATGCACAGTCACCTATTATAGCGCCTTGCAAAGACTGTTAGTCCCCAGCAATTTTGGGATATTATTGTGTCGCTTCTCTCTAACTGTGCGCTGGAGTGGCGAGGTCCTTAACCTTGCGGCCATGCAGAGAGGAATACCGGGACATCGCATTTGGAGACGCACTGTGTGTCCTCCCTTTCAGCGCCACACCAATCTGTCGGGGCTGAGTCATAACCCCCCTCCCGCTCACTTCCTCTGTATCAACGCAAGCTGACCGCTCGCCGTGAGACCCACGCTCGCCAATGGCTAATCTAGCAGAACGGCACCCGAAAATGAAGCGACGACCTGAGAGCACCGAAGGTATTAGCGTTTGAGCGTGTCACGATGTGAGGAAAAGCTTTTTACCAGCTCACTGCACCCATATGGGATTAACACATAAAAATGCCACTGTTGACATTTTGAAGGCTTGACATCCCTCTGTAAGTACAGGGCATCAATATAAGTGGCAGAATCATTAGAGAGGGGTACTAGATCTCATATTGATGGAGAAACATAGTGAAAACACCAGCAAGACAGCAGATCCAGAGGGCTTGGCATTAGCAGGTCTGAGTTTATTTTCTGGCCAGTGAGATTAATACAATGCTCATCATGGCCAAGTGAACCTGAGCCACCAGAAATGAACCCACGGGGCAATGATCTCCATGCTGTAAAATGCCTTTCTAAATCTCCCAGACTTAAAATGTCTAACACATCTTCCCTCATGGCTCGTCGTTTGTTACAGACTTAAGGTATTACTCTGTCGTCCTCAGCTGTGAATACTGAAGGAACCCTTGTTTTGCAGAATATCTGGTGCCATGAATAGGTGCTCTGGTCAGTTTGGGTGCTAACATGCACTATATTGTAGTTATAATGTGAATATAAGCCTATTCGCAGTAGTAAGTCTTACACTGTACCCAAACTGGCTGCGCGTAAATTGATTTTGTCCCCCCCACACCAAACGCGATCACGACACGCAGGTTAAAACAAACTCTGAACCAATTATATTAATTTGGGGACAGGTTGAAAAGCATTGAACGTTTGTCAATTTAGCTAACTAGCTTGCAGTCGCTAGATCATTTGTCCATGAATATGAACATTTAGTTGTTATTTTACCTGAAATGCACAAGGTCCTCTACTCTGACAATTAATCCACACATAAAACCGACTCGTTTCTAGTCATCTCTCCTCCTTCCAGGTGTTTTCTTCTTTGGACTTTATATGGCGATTGGCATCTAAACTTTCATAGTATTACCACGATGACCGATGTGCTCAGTTGTCTTTCAATCGCCCATGTGGGTATAACCAGATGGCATCTGGGTATCGGCTTCTATAAACTAATGAGGACTTGCACCACGATCAACGTCACAAATAGAACTGACTTCCATTTTAGCGCTTGGCAACGCAGGCGCTGGTTGGCGCACGAGAGCAGTGTGGGTGCAATGATTGAATAACATGTATGTTTGTGACTCAAGCGGTGTAGTCAGCATGTTCGTAAGTAAACCGATGCTGCAGATTGTTCAAGGAGACATTTTTGCAGAGGACATTTTACAGAGGACATTTATATCCCAGCCATTACAGTAATGCATTTGTTTTTGATTCCCCAGTTTGGAGAGACCTGGCTCTGCGGTAGTTTCTCCAGGCCTGGTTGTGAGGCAGCAACAAATACGGTCCTCGGGCACCAAGGTACATCAAGGCATGCTGGTACTGCCAACCCTGCAAACCTGACAGCACAGCCAGAGAACAATTCCAGAGTAGAAACAAGACCGGGGCTATTAGTCCTGGTGTCAGACTGTATTTTCACCCCCCACCAACTCAATTTGTAGCCGTCTAAAATATTGACTAGGGGATGTCAGTTGATTCGGCCTGTCATCGGCAGTGATTGTTGGGGGAAACAATATTTGCTGCAGCATCCCGCTTCCTTCCATCCCGTCCCGCCACCGCCGCTGGCAAAAGACACTACCTCCGCCAGCTGTGTCGAACACTCGCTATCTATCACTTTAGCCTCAGCCTCCCTCCCATCTCACCAGCCCCCCCTTCTCCAAATAATCTTCTGATAAGAAATAACACCACCAAAGCTTAGTTGTAGCCGTTGTACATGTGAACTGATATTTCTTCCTCAAGTCTCTCTCTCTCTCTCTCATAAAAGCTCGTCGGCTGTAATGCTTAATGAAAGTCATTTGCTCTCCACATGCATTGTGGTAATGTAAAATACACCTTTAGGGACATTTGGTCTTTTCTGTAGTAATAAAGTAGCTCATTCTTAAAGGGAATGTTTGATAATTGGAAGTGAACAAAATTGGAAATGGGAATCGTTTAAATTAACCAATTAATTTTTTTAGAGTGCTCTGTACTCCAACTCCCTCATTTTTTCTCTCTCACTGAATCTGCATTCTAATAAGTGACGGGGGTGCGATTCAGTCTTGCGTTCGTGTATCACTCTTCATTCATCCTGTGTAGCTTTTTTTGTTTTTGCCGGTGTGTATGGTTTGACGCATTCAGCTGATAAAAACACAGTTTCTCATGCGGTCGTGTGACGGGCTGTTTGCCCTAGAGATTGCTGAGTTATTCCAGCGCTGCTGCCTGCTGCTCCTAATGATGTATTGTGCTGGGCTTTGGCGGGGGGCAAGGTTATGAAGAGGAACCAGAGCCCCAGCAAAGAGCTAAAGGAAAAACGAGCTACTACTAACTTCATCACACCCTTTCTAAAATGACAGCGACTAAGACTGCGCGTCTCTCAGTATGCTTCTCCATCACTATTCCATCACCCGCCCTATGTGGAAACACTCTACCTTGCTAACAGGTTGTCATAGCATTGCCGGTATTGCTGTAAGTGTCACGGTATCTCCACATATGTCTGAAGTAGGGATTGCGGGGGAGGCGACCTGTGTTGTCAGGACAACAGGACAGGGATGTCTGAGTGCACACTGGCGAAGCAGAACGCTTTTGTACCCGGGGTGGGATAACAATGAGTGTGACGTTATGTCAGTGATGAGTAGGCTCGGGCGATATACCGGGGTTATCTCAAAATACAGACCGTATGACTGACTATTCAATACCCTTTAAACAAATAAGAACACACATTTCAGTTTGGGGGCACCCCCGCCTTGTGGGCGCTCGCACTACGCCAATGCTTAAGATGTGTCAAATAAATTACATTCAGCTCAGGGCTCCAGCTATGCATTTGGTTTGCTAACTGGCTAGCTAACTAAGCTAGATGTCGAGATCAAGCTATTAAAGCAGACATTCAATCATCGAGATCCTATTAAATGACTTGATTATTTCTATATTCTATGCATTCAATCCCCTCTTGTATCTAGGTCCCTGTTGCCTATAATTGTTTTGTGGAAAGTATTCAGACCCATTCCCTTTCTCAACATTTTGTTAGGTTACAGCCTTGTTCTAAAATGGATTAAATATATATTTTTCCTCATCAATCTACACACACTACCCCATAATGAGAAGGTGAAAGCAGGTTTATTTACCTTATACCTTATTTACATTTGTATTCACATTATTTGGCTCCTGAGTGGTGCAGCGGTCGAGGCATCACTACAGACACCCTGGTTCAATTCCAGGCTGTATTACATCTGGCCGTGATTGGGAGTCCCATAGGATGCTGCACAATTGGCCCGGCATTGTCCAGGTTTGGCCGGTGTAGGCCGTCATCGTAAATAATAATTTGTTCTTCACTGACTTCCCTAGTTACATTTTTTTTAATTAATCACACCCTTTGCTATGAGACTCAAAATTGAGCTCATGTGCATCATGTTTCCATTGATTATCCTTTGATTATCCTTTGATTATCCTTTGATGTTTCTACAACTCGAATGCTGTGCAACTGTGGTAAATTCAATTGATTGGACATGATTTGGAAAAAGACACACCTGTCTTTTTAAGTTCCCACAGTTGGAAGTGCATATCAGAGGAATAACCAAGCCTTGAGGTTGAAGGAATTGTCTGTAGAGCTCCGAGACAAGATTTTGTCCAGGCACAGAACTGGGGAAGGGTATCAAAACATTATGCAACATTGAGGTCCCCAAGAACACAGTGGCCACAGAAGTTTGGAAACACCAAGACTGTTCCTAAAGCTGTCCGCCTGGCCAAACTGAGCAATCAGAGGAGAAGGGCCTTGGTCAGGGAGGTGATCAAGAACCCGGTGGTCACTTTGACAGAGCTCCAGATTTCCTGTGTGGAGATGGAGAACCTTTATGGTAGAGTGGCCAGACGGAATCCACTCCTCAGTAAAAAGCACATGACAGCTTGGAGTTTGTCAAAAGACACCTAAAGACTCTCAGACAATGAGAAACAAGATTCTCTGGTCCGCTAAAACCTAGATTGAACTCTTTGGCCTGAATCCTAAGTGTCACGTCTGGAGGAAACCTGGCACCATCCTTACAGTGAAGCATGGTGGTGGCACCATCGTGCTGTGGGGATGTTTCTCAATGGCAGGGACTGGGAAACTAGTCAGGATCAAAGGAAAGATGAACGGACCAAAGTACAGAAAGGTCATTGATGAAAACCTGCTCCACAGCGCCTTCCAGCAGGACAACGACCCTAAGCACACAGCCAAGACGACGCACGAGTGGCTTTCGGGCAGGTCTCCGAATATCCTTGAGTGGCCCAGCCAGAGCCCGGACTTGAACCTGATCGAACATCTCTGGAGAGATCTGAAAATAGCTGTGCAACGACGCTCCCCACCCAACCTGACAGAGCTTGAGAGGATCTGCAGAGAAGAATGGGAGAAACTCCCCCAAAACAGGTGTGCCAAGCATGTTATGTTATGTTGTAGTGTCATAACCAAGAAGAATCCAGGCTGTAATCACTGCCAAAGGTGCTTCAACAAAGTAATGAGGAAAGGGTCTGAATACTAATGTCAACGTGATATTTCAGTTTTCTATTTTAAATACATTTGCTAACTTCTAAAAAGCTGCTTTTGCTTTGTCATTATGGGGTATTGTGCGTAGATTGATCACATTTTTTGATCACATTCCCCCTCATCAATCTTCTAAGGCTATGATGTTCAGGGGTCTGAATACTTTCCGTGTGAGTGTCATTTTCTGAAATAGCGCCCCGTGTGTGCACATTCGGTAATACCGTGTGAAAGTCTGGATACCGCCCAACCTAAGTAGAATATATGTCAGTAGTGAGGGATGTTATGAGTGTGATGTCATGACAGTAATGTGTGGTGCGATGTCATGGCAGTTAGCCTAGTGGTTAAGTGTTGGGCCAGTAAGGTTGCTGGTTTGATTCCCCGAGCTGACTGTTCACCTAGTCTTTCGATGTGCTCTTGAGCAAGGCACTTAACCCTAATTGCTCCTGAAGGTGACTCTGGATAAGAGTGTCTGCTAATATAAAAACATTTGAATTCAGTAGTGAGTGTGGTATTATTCTTGGATCCCAGAGTTATGAATTGCTCTCCATCTATCTGTCTTTTTCTAACTCTCTCTCTTGCTTACAATCTCCCTCTTCTGTCTGGCAAAATGGGAGGAGTGAAAACCTATGCTCGTTGAAAGCTGGTTAAATGCCCTTTTTCTTTTTTGGTAAATGTGAATTGTATATTGTGTAGAAATTGTGAATCTCCTCTGCATCTCAGCTAGAAACTCAGCCCTCAGGGTATTGGAACTAATTATTTTTCCTTTCACTGCCATTTTGTACGATATGCGCGATTAAGTATACTATATATGTACAAATGTATGTGGATACCCCTTCAACTTAGTGGATTTGGCTATTACAGCTGAAAATTAAGCTCACAGCCATGCAATCATCATAGACAAACATTGGCAGTAGAATGGCCTTACTGAAGAGCTCAGTGACTTTCAAAGTGGCACTGTCATAGGATGTCACCTTCCCAACAAGTCAGTTTATCAAATTTCTCCCCTGCTAGAGCTGCCCCGATCAGCTGTAAGTGCTGTTATTGAGAAGTGGAAACATCTCGGAGCAACAATGGCTCAGCCGTGAAATGGTAGACAACACAAGCTCACAGAACGGGACCGCCGAGTGCAACACTCAGGACGAGTTCCAAACTGCCTCTGGAAGCATGTTTAGTACAAGAACTGTTCGTTGGGAGATTCATGAAATGGGTTTCCATGGCCGAGCAGCCGCACACAAGCCTAAGATCACCATGCGCAATGCCAAGCGTTGTCTGGAGTGATGTAAAGCTCTCCAACATTGGACTCTGGAGCAGTGGGAAGGCTTTCTCAGGAGTGATGAATCACGCTTCACCATCTGGCAGTCAAATGGAAGAATCTGGGTTTGGCATATGCCAGGAGAACACTACCTGCCCCAATGCATAGTGTCAACTGTAAAGTTTGGTGGAGGAGGAATAATGGTCTGGGGCGGTTTTTCATTGTTCAGGCTAGGCTCCTTAGTTCCAGTGAAGGTGAATCTTAATGCTACAGCAAACTTACATTCTAGACGATTCTGTGTTTCCATCAGTTTGGAGAAGGCCCTTTCCTGCTTCAGCATTACTATACCACCATCCACAAAGTGAGGTCCATGCAGAAATGTTTTGTCGAGATCTATGTTGAAGAACTTAACTGGCCTGCACAGAGCCCTGACCTCAACCCTATCAAATCAAATCAAAGTTTATTTGTCATGTGCACCGAATACAACCTGACAGTGAAATGCTTACTTACAGGCTCTAACCAATGGTGCGGGAAAAGAAAGGTGTGTGTGTGTGTGTGTGTGTGTGTGCGTGTGCAAGTAAAGAAATAAAACAACAGCAAAAAGACATTTGAAAAAAGAGTAGCAAGGCTATATACCTGTTAGTCAGGCTTATTGAGGTAGTATGTACATGTAGGTTTCATTAAAGTGACTATGCATATATGATGAACAGAGAGTAGCAGAAGTGTAAAAAGAGTGTTTGGCGGGTGGTGTGACACAATGCAGATAGCCCGGTTAGCCAATGTGCGGGAGCACTGGTTGGTCAGGCCAATTTAGGTAGTATGTACATGAATGTATAGTTAAAGTGACTATGCATATAAGATAAACAGAGTAGTAGCAGCAGTGAAAAAGAGGGGTTAGGGGGGGACACACACAGCGCAAATAGTCCGGGTAACCATTTGGTTACCTGTTCAGGAGTCTTATGGCTTGGGGGTAAAAACTGTTGAGAAGCCTTTTTGTCCTAGACTTGGCACTCCGGTACCGCTTGCCATGCGGTAGTAGAGAGAACAGTCTATGGCTGGGGTCTTTGACAATTTCTAGGGCCTTCCTCTGACACCGCCTGGTGTAGAGGTCCTGGATGGCAGGCAGCTTTGCCCCAGTGATGTACTGGGCCGTACGCACTACACTCTGTAGTGCCTTGCGGTCGGAGGCCGAGCAATTGCCGTACCAGGCAGTGATGCAACCGGTCAGGATGCTCTCGATGTGGCAGCTGTAGAACCTTTTGAGGATCTCAGGACTCATGCCAAATCTTTTTAGTTTCCTGAGGGCGAACAGGCTTTGTCGTGCCTTCTTCACAACTGTCTTGGTGTGTTTGGACCAATCTAGTTTGTTGTTGATGTGGACACCAAGGAATTTGAAGCTCTCAACCTGCTCCACTGCAGCCCCGTCGATGAGAATGGGGACGTGCTCGGTGCTCCTTTTCCTGTAGTCCACAATCATCTACTTAGTCTTGGTTACGTTGAGGGATTGGTTGTTATTCTGGCACCACCCGGCCAGGTCTCAGACTATAGGGAGGAGGTCAATCTCGTCGTTGTCGGTGATCAGGCCTACCTACCACTGTTGTGTCGTCAGCAAACTTAATGATGGTTTTGGAGTTGTGCCTGGCCATGCAGTCATGGGTGAACAGGGAGTACAGGAGGGGACTGAGCACACACCCCTGGAGAGCTCCAGTGTTGAGGATCAGCGTGGCAGATGTGTTGCTTCCTACCCTCACCACCTGAGGGCGGCCTGTCAGGAAGTCCAGGATCCATTTGCAGAGAGAGGTATTTAGTCCCAGGATCCTTAGCTTGGTGATGAGCTTTGAGGGTACTATGTTGTTGAACGTTGAGCTGTAGTCAATGAGCAGCATTCTCACATAGGTGTTCCTTTTGTCCGGGTGGGAAAGGGCAGTGTGGAGTGCAATAGAGATTGCATCATCTGTGGATCTGTTTGGGTGGTATGCAAATTGGAGTGGGTCTAGGGTTTCTGGGATAATGGTGTTTAATTGGAACACTGACTGTGGCTGAATGGAAGCAAGTCCCAGCAGAAATGTTCCAAAACCTAGCGGAAAGCCTTCCCAGAAGAGTGGAGGCTGTTATAGCAGTAAGGGGGACCAGCTCCATATGAATGCCCATGATTTTGGAATGAGATGTTCGACAAGCAGATGTCCACATACTTCTGGTTATGTAGTGTATTTACCAGTACCAGACACGCTTTGAAAATTCCTTGATGAAATATAATTTGATTTATAAGATTTGTTGTTTTGCTTTCAAGTATTTATACATTCCATATGAATACATTATACTACTCAATTACTACTGCTAGTGCTACTACTCGTCTACTGCTACTACTACTCCTGGTGCTTCTACAACTGCTGCTGCTACTACTACTGCTGGTGCTTCTACTTCTGCTGCTGCTACCACTACTACTACTGCTGCTTCTACTACTGCTACTACTGCTGCTACTACTACTGGTGCTTCTTCTACTACTACTACTACTACTACAACTACTACTGGTGCTACTACTATTACTACTACTCATGGGGCTTCTGCTGCTGCTACTACTGCTGCTGCTACTACTACTACTTCTACTACTACTGGTGCTTTTACTACTACTACTTCTACTGGTGCTTTTACTACTACTACTACTACTCCTGGGGCTTCTATTGCTGCTACTGCTACTACTGCTACTACTCCTGGTGCTTCTACTACTGCTACTACTCCTGGTGCTTCTACTACTGCTACTACTACTGGTGCTTCTACTACTGCTACTACTCGTAGTGCTACTACTACTACTACTACTACTACTACTACTACTACTACTACTGCTGCTGCTACTACTACTACTACTACTACTACTGGTGCTTCTACTGCAATGGTTCTTAACCTTGTTGGAGGTACTGAACCCTACCAGTTTCATATGCGCATTCACCGAACTCTTCTTAATTGGAAAAATAAAATATGATTTTTTCAAATTCAAAACATAGATATATATTTTACTGGTGCACAAAATGAACCGTGCATCAACATCACTGTGTTCAAAGAACAAAATCATCCAAACATGATTTTCACACAAAAACATAAATTAATATTTACTGCAAATCAGTGTGACTTCTGCTGATGCCTTTCAGAGACCAGTTCAGAAATGCGCGGCTTCATCTTGGCAAGTGCCACTCTCATGTCATTTTTGCAACAAAGTCTGTTCCTTTTCTTCGTTTTTATGTCCAGCATCCTCAAAAAGGATTGCTCGCAAAGATATGTTGTAACAAACGGTATGAAAATCTCCAGAGCTTTCTTGGCAATAACAGGGTACGTTACCATTTGTTGACACCAAAACGTTGAAAGCGTTGTTGTTCTGAAGAGTTGCTGTTGAACCTGGCTCTGCTGAATTTCAATGATTTCATCAAGGTATTCATCATTGACATCTGTTGTCTCAACACTAAACGTGAACGGCTGTCTCACCCATGCTGGATATGACTCTCTTGTAGGGAAGTATCCATCCAGTTCCGCGGGTACAGAAATCACTCCGATTCCAGATACATCTTCGATCTTACTTACACAGTCGTCCAGCAGGAGTTATCGTTCTCTGTTCGTCGTTTCCATAACAGTAGCTTTTTTTGAAAAGCCTTCAGGTTTTCCTCCGCTTCGATGATGTTGACACCACCACCCTGCATCTTTTGATTGAGATGATTGAGAGCTGTGAAGATATCAGCCATGTACGCTAAAATGAGAATGAACTCTGAATTTTTGAAGCAATTTGCATGACAATGTTGGTGCTCTTGCAAAAACAGGGCTAATTCCACACGCACGGCAAAAACACGATTCAGCACCTGTCCCCGGGATAACCACCGAACGTTAGAATGGTACAGAAGTACCTCGAATTCAGAGCCCATTTCTTTACACAGCTCACTGAAGATGCGGTGCCTCAGAGCACTAGTTCGCACATAGTTCACGCATTCCACTACAATTTTTAATACGTTTTTGATGCCAACGCATGCCTGTGCAGAATACAATGCGTAACAATGATGTGTGGTGCATCGGCTTTCACTAGCGCACCAAAACCAGACTTTCTTCCCAGCATGACTGGAGCTCCGTCCGAACAAACTGCAGAAACCATATCCCACGAAAGATTGTCGTCTTTGAAGAAGTCATCCACAAGTTTCTTCACATCGGCTGCCTTAGTTGTTGTTGTAAGAGGCTTACAAAATAAAAAAAATCTTCCTTTATCACGTCGTCTTTCACATGGCGCACGAATACAGCAAGCTGGCTTAGATTGGAAACGTCTGTGGTTTCGTCGAGTTGAAGGCTGAATTTTGCCGGGCTTGAAATCAGATCTGCAACTACTTGAGCCAAGATGTCTTTGCTCATGTCCTCTATTCTGTCGCTGATGGTGACATTTGAAAGAGGAATTTGGGATAACTTAACTTCCGCCTCTTTTCCCAGCATGATATTCACCATCTTCAACACAGCTGGTTTTATGAGCGTTTCACCAATGGTGTGTGGTTTGCCCTGCCTTACGATCAGGTAAGCTACTTCGTACGATGCCGTGAGGATCGGTTTGTTGTACAAAGCCGAGAACAGGCAGAGTAGCCTTTTCATCGAATCTGTCTCTCTTCACCTTGAATTCAGCGAGCGTTGTGTTCTTGTATTTTCCATCTCCATGCAGCTTAAGGAAGTGTTCTCTTAGTTTTGCCGGTGCTAGACTAGAATTGCTCAACTTGGCATTACAAATCATGCAGTTAAGGACGCTGACTCCCATCACGTTCCGTTATACATGTGAATCCATATTGTACATATTGGTCCGACCACTTTCTTTTTTTGCTCGACATAGTAAGTATGAAGGGATTAAAATATTAAGAAAGAAATCACAAGACGTACCATCACGACAGTCACAAGTCGACTACTGAGCGCACCAAATTCCCTGCAGCACAGATAGGCCAAGCGATGTAGCGTGATCACCTGAAGTCAATGATGGCCAAGCGGGGCGTGTCATCACGAATCATATGAGTCGGATGTGTGTCTTAACCTCCGCCGAACCCCTGAGACTGACTCACCGAACCCCTGGGGTTCGACCGAACCCAGGTTAAGAACCACTGTTCTACTGGTACTACTACTGCTGCTGGTGGTGGTGCTGCTACTACTACTACTACTACTGGTGCTTCTACTACTACTACTTCTGGTACTACTACTACTATTGCTGGTGCGTCTACTACTGGTGCTACTACTACGACGACTTCTACTACCACTACTACTAATGCTGGTGCTTCTACTACTACTACTGCTGCTCCTATACTGCTGCTACTACTACTGCTACTACTGGTGCTTCTACTATTACTACTACTACTTCTGGTGCTTCTACTACTACTACTACTACTACTACTATTACTATTGCTGGTGCTTCTACCTCTACTGGTGCTTCTACTACTGGTGCTTCTACTACTTCTACTTCTACCAGTACTACTACTGCTGCTGCTGGTGCTACTGCTGCTGCTGCTGCTACTACTACTACTACTACTGCTTGTGCTACTACTACTACTACTGGTGCTTCTACTGCTGCTGCTACTACTGGTGCTTCTACTACTGCTGCTACTACTGCTGATGCTTCTACTGCTACTACTGCTGATGCTTCTACTGCTACTACTACTGGTGCCTCTACTACTGCGACTACTACTACTGCTGGCTGATGCTTCTACTGCTACTACTACTGGTGATTCTACTACTGCTACTACTACTACTACTACTGCTGCTGCTACTACTTCTACTACTGGTGCTGCTACTACTGGTACTACTACTACTACTACTACTACTACTACTACTACTACTCCTGGTGCTTCTTCTACTACTACGACTACTACTACTACTGGTGCTTCTACTTCTACTGGTGCTTCTACTACTACTGGTGCTACTACTACTACTACTACTATTGCTGGTGCTACTACTATGACTACTACTACTGGTGCTTCTACTACTACTATTGCTGGTGCCTCTACTACTAGTGCTACTACTACTACTACTGGTGCTTCTACTTCGACTACTACTACTAATGCTGGTGCTTCTACTACTGCTACTGCTACTACTGGTGCTTCTACAACTGCTGCTGCTGCTACTACTACTGCTGGTGTTTCTACTACTACAGCTGGTGCTTATACAACTGCTGCTACTACTACTATTACTTCTACTGCTGCTACTACTGCTACTACTAATACTGCTACTACCTGTGCTTCTTCTACTACTACTCCTACCTCTCCTGGTGCTTCTACCACTACTGGTGCTACTACTACTGCTGGTGGTGCTGCTACTACTACTACTACTACTACTGCTGGTGCTACTACTACTACTACTACTACTGCTGGTGCTGCTACTACTACTACTACTACTACTACTGCTGCTGCTGGTGCTACTACTACTACTACTACTTCTACTGGTGTTTCTACTTCTGCTGCTACTACTACTGGTGCTTCTACTGCTACTACTACTACTACTACTGGTGCTTCTACTACTACTACTTCTGGTACTACTACTACTATTGCTGGTGCGTCTACTACTGGTGCTACTACTACGACGACTTCTACTACCACTACTACTAATGCTGGTGCTTCTACTACTACTACTGCTGCTCCTATACTGCTACTACTACTACTGCTACTACTGGTGCTTCTACTATTACTACTACTACTTCTGGTGCTTCTACTACTACTACTACTACTATTACTATTGCTGGTGCTTCTACCACTACTGGTGCTTCTACTACTGGTGCTTCTACCAGTACTACTACTGCTGCTGCTGGTGCTACTGCTGCTGCTGCTGCTACTACTACTACTACTACTACTACTACTACTACTACTACTACTGCTGCTTGTGCTACTACTACTACTACTACTGGTGCTTCTACTGCTGCTGCTACTACTGGTGCTTCTACTACTGCTACTACTACTGCTGATGCTTCTACTGCTACTACTGCTGATGCTTCTACTGCTACTACTACTGGTGCCTCTACTACTGCGACTACTACTACTGCTGGCTGATGCTTCTACTGCTACTACTACTGGTGCTTCTACTACTGCTACTACTACTACTACTACTGCTGCTGCTACTACTTCTACTACTGGTGCTGCTACTACTGGTACTACTACTACTACTACTACTACTACTACTACTCCTGGTGCTTCTTCTACTACTACGTCTACTACTACTACTGGTGCTTCTACTTCTACTACTACTGGTGCTACTACTACTACTACTACTATTGCTGCTGCTGGTGCTACTACTATGACTACTACTACTGGTGCTTCTACTACTACTATTGCTGGTGCCTCTACTACTAGTGCTACTACTACTACTACTGGTGCTTCTACTTCGACTACTACTACTAATGCTGGTGCTTCTACTACTGCTACTACTGGTGCTTCTACTGGTGCTGCTACTACTGCTGATGCTTCTACTACTACTGCTGATGCTTCTACTACTACTACTGGTGCCTCTACTACTGCTGCTACTACTACTATTACTGCTGGCTGATGCTACTACTGCTACTACTACTGGTGCTTCTACTTGTGCTACTTCTACTACTACTACTACTGCCTGCTGCTTCTACCACTACTGGTGCTGCTACTACTGGTACTACTACTACTACTACTGCTGGTGCTTCTTCTACTACTACTACTACTACTACTGGTGCTTCTACTGGTGCTTCTACTACTACTACTACTATTGCTGCTGGTGTTTCTACTACTGACTACTACTACTGGTGCTTCTACTACTACTATTGCTGGTGCCTGCTACTACTGTGCTACTACTACTACTACGGGTGCTTCTACTACTACTACTACTAATGCTGGTGCTTCTACTACTGCTACTACTGGTGCTTCTACTACTGCTGCTACTACTGGTGCTTCTACAACAACTGCTGCTGCTGCTACTACTACTACTGGTGTTTCTACTACTACAGCTGGTGCTTATACTACTGCTGCTACTACTACTATTACTTCTACTGCTGCTACTACTGCTACTACTAATACTGCTACTACTTGTGGTTCTTCTACTACTACTACTACTGGTGCTTCTACTACTACTGGTGCTTCTACTACTACTACTACTACTGCTGCTGGTGCTACTACTACTACTACTACTACTACTACTACTACTACTACTACTACTATTGCTGCTGCTGGTGCTACTACTATGACTACTACTACTACTGGTGCTTCTGTAACGGATGTGAAACGGCTAGCTGAGTTAGCGGTGCGTGCTAAATAGCGTTTCAATCGGTGACGTCACTTGCTCTGAGACATTGAAGTAGCGGTTCCCCTTGGAGCGATGGGTAACGAAGCTTCGTGGGTGACTGTTGTTGATGTGTGCAGAGGGTCCCTGGTTAGCGCCTGGGTATGGGCGAGGGGATGGTCTAAAGTTATACTGTTACATTACTGTTGTTGATGTGTGCACTACTGGTGCTCCCTACTACTGGTGCTTCTACTACTACTACTACTGGGCTGGTGCTACTCTGTTACACTACTACTACTACTACTACTACTACTTGGTGCCTCTGCTGCTACTACTATGACTACTACTACTGGTGCTTCTGTAACGGATGTGAAACTAGCTGAGTTAGCTGGTGCTTCTACTTTCACTGACGCCCTGGTGCTCTGAGACATTGAAGTAGCTTCTAGCTACTACTACTACTACTGTTGTATGTGTGCAGAGGGTCCCTGGTAAGAGCGTCTGGGTATGACTTAAATGGTCTAAAGTTATACTGTTACATTACTGTTGTTGATGTGTGCAGAGGGTCCCTGGTTCGTGCCCGGGTATGGGCGAGGGGACGGTCTGTTACACTTCTTCTACTACTACTACTACTACTACTTCTGGTGCCTCTGCTGCTGCTACTACTCCTGCTACTACTGGTGCTTCTACTACTACTACTCCTGGTGCTTCTACTACTACTCCTGGTGCTTCTACTACTACTACTACTACTACTACTACCTGGTGCTTCTACTGCTACTACTACTAGTACTACTACCACAACTGGTGCTTTTACTACTACTACTACTACTACTACTACTACTACTGCTGGTGCTTCTTCCACTACTACTCCTGGTGCTTCTGCTACTACTACTACTACTCCTGGTACTGCTACTGCTACTACTACTACTACTACTCCTGGTACTACTACTCCTTGTACTTCTGCTGCTGCTACTACTACTACTACTACTACTACTGCTTTTACTATTATTACTACTACTACTACTACTACTACTACTACTACTGGTGCTTTTACTATTATTACTACTACTACTACTACTACTACTACTGGTGCTCTTACTACTACTACTACTACTACTACTACTACTCCTGGTGCTGCTACTACTACTACTACTACTACCATTCCATTCCAGCCATTACCACAAGCTCGTCCTCACCAAATATTTGGGCCTCCTGAGTGGCGCAACAGTCTAAGGCACTGCATCTCAGTGCTAGAGGCGTCACTACAGACCCTTGTTCAATCCCAGGCTGTATCACAACTGGCCGCGAGTGGGAGTCCCATAAGGCGGCACACATTTGGCCCAGCATCATCTGGGTAAGGGGAGGGTTTGGCCGGGGTAGGCTGTCATTGTAAATAAGAATTTGTTCTTAACTGACTTGCCTAGTTTAAATAAAGGTGTCACAAACCTCCTGTGTACTACTGCTGCTACTACTCCTACTGTTTATGAAAATGTGTGAATCACGTACTGTAATATTTTCTCTCACAATGTCTGACATGACATGTATGGTAGAACAAGGCCATTATTGGAGACAGTATCCTTAAAAACAGTGGGAACCGGCCGAGTGACCCATACGTGAATGCCAGCCAGTCACCACCTCATCATCCCTTCAACTCATAACTGATGAGGCTGGTCTTTTCCCCCTTGACCTGCCTTGCTCACAGCTGATTGACAGCTCTTGGCAGACAAGGTTTATGGGGGTCAGGACCCTCCTCTGCCACCTCAAATTGGAGTGGCACACGATTAGGACCCCGACCTTGGCTGTCAGAGGAGGCGCCGCGTTTAATCCTTGCGTGACCCCCCGGCCAATCAAAGCATCTCTAGCTGTGATGTTGTGGCTGCTGGCTCCAGTCCTCGAGGTATTCTTCCATTTCCTTGTTTTCAGCTGATATCAGCAACACATTCTGACCTTTTTTTGAAAACCAGTGTTCTACGTATCCTGTTTGAGCCTTCTTTGCTTCTTCAGAACACTTGATCGATCCGTTAGGATTACAATCATGCTCTTCGGTGTACTGGATCCAGTGAACCCCAGTAAAACAAACTCAGTCAGAATATCTGACCTTCATAGTGGGTTACGCCTTTAAACCTCCCCGCTGGGAGCTAAACCTCCACTGTGGTCCCCAGCCCCCCGCGGCAACCATGATTCCACACTATGTGTCACACACAGACACACACACACACACACACACACACACACACACACACACACACACACAGCAGGTGTGCTGGCTCTATTTGCATTAGCCTGTGTAACCACGTATGTATCTGAACTCCGGCGGAGCAGGGGGTAAAAAAGGATACCATAAGCCATTAAGTGCAGCGAATGTATGTATGAACGGTATAGCTTTCACTGTAGCCAGCGTATACACATTTCTCTACGTGACAGATTCGGGCTTTGCTCGGGATTATGGGGTAAATCTCATAATTAGCATGAAAGACCAGCTAGAGAGAGGGGAATGTGATTGGACAGGGTGGACCTGACCACTAATATCACTCCCTCTCTGTTCCCCATGCTTATAGCTTATCAGGGTCTGCTCGGGGAATGTTTCTGTATTAGGAAAGCGGTTCAGAGATGTGTACCACATAAGCCGCCATGTGACAGTTCAACTTTGAATAGGGCTTTTGATAACCGAACGGAAGGGAGAACCTTTAGAGGGGACTTAGCGGATGCTGAATTGTTTTTAATGCGCGCACGTGTCCGCATGATTACATTTTCGGGTTCATCACCGCACACCATCGACCTTGTGTTTGAGATGACATCTTTACAAGGGGGCAATAGACTACACTGAAATGTAATGTTTCAGATCGTATGAATGAATACACTCGGCCTCCCAAGTAAAAAATAAAATAAAATGTTTTGTCTCACGTGATCAATCAATCAAAACCCGAGAACACTGCAACAGTAAGTCCCCAATTGTTAGGGCTGCATGTGAAGTGAACCTCTTGTTTGGTCAGCCCTTGTAACCTATTGAATAAGTCAGCCTCGGCGAATAGGTTTTGACAGCCCCTCAGCTTGAAACGAGCTTTGTTTGCTGCCACCGTACATCCAACCCTCCAACCTTGTGGTGATGTTTACTCTGTCAACAAACCGCCTGGCATTATGCATTTCTCCTCCCGTTCTCCCTGCTACAAATGTTTCACTTCAGCTTTTATTTATTTGACGTATTACTTCAAGTAGTGTAATCTCTACTGCGGCAGTCCTCTGAACAGAGTCCTGTTAGGAAAAAAAACTATGACTGTATTAGTCATCGTCGTCATTACATAAGGGCCCCCTCGCGGACTGGCAAACACCAGAGGAAGGACAATAAGTCAACCTCAAAAAGGTCCATCCAACTCTAAACTCCCTGTACGGAAATACATTTAGATCACCTTGATATGAATTAACTTGGTATTCGTTTTTAATATCGATTCCAGTCCCACTTTGAAACCGCCATTACAGTGGACGGTAATTAGAAATCATTTGAGCCTGGTTATTTGACGTGTGTTGCATGAGAGTGTAGACTATAGACTTGTATGCAACATCATGCTTCAGGCCACCTACTATTTCTCTCAGCACTGTCTCGGTGTTGCCAAAGTGGCATTACCCTTGCTCTTATTTCCCTCTGGTCAAAAGAGCGGGGATCACCCGGGGACTACTAATATGGCTGCCCCAGACTTTCATCACTTAATACACATGCAGAGAACTCAATCTCCCTAGAAGAGTAGCTGTCTGCAGGTAAAGTGGTGGATGGTAAAGTGGTCTCTGGTGCTACATTATGAAGAGGTCTTCATTGTGTTAAATGGCAGTCCAATGGGTGTAGGGATGGGCGGTAGTGTGTATGGAAGTGTATCTGGTCAGTCCTTTATTTGCTTGCAACAGGCAGGGCCTGGAGCTGGGCTCTCCAACCCTACTCCCTCCAACCATTATCTAGCGCACCTGAGTCTATTGAGCTGGTTGGAGTGAATTTACAGGAGGGTAGCTCTCCATGAACAGGACAGAAGAGCCCTCCTGACTTAGAGGAATCTGCAATATGTCACTTTTTGGGCGACCTGCCAAATTAACATAGAAATGTGTGTTAGAGCTGTCATTCTCATTGAAAGCAAGTGTAAGTATCAGTAGATCTGTTCTATGCACGCTATTTCTATGCTTCCCAATTAGTTTCATTTTTGCTCTTTTACTTTTGGTTTTGTACACCATCTTCAAACAGCTGAAAATACAATTTTTGGATTTGGCAAAAATATGGTAAAATAATTCTCTACACTATAATTGCTTGTTGTATCACACAAATTGGAATAAGGTGAAATATTATATTTTGAGCAACCAGGAAATGGTGGAGCGATTTCTGCATAGTGCATTTTATCATTATAAATATTGACCTCCATCACATTTCTGCCGTCTGCCGGTACAAATACTTAAATTTCCAACTTGAAGAAATTGGACTCGCTTAGATTTATACATATTTATAAGTTGCATGTTTTGGCTATATCAAAGTTTGGACGATCCAGAGTAGACCCCAAGGTATAAATTAGGCGTGTAAAATCGCAAATGAATTATGCAAATCGTAGATCAATTGAGTTTTTCCTTGTTTTCCTGTGAAGAAATATCAGGGAAACAGTTTCCCGAGCCCTTTTCATATCCAAGATGAGTTTAGAAGGAGTAAGCAGGGGTTCTCGATCCCCTCCAGCAGGTAACAAGCCTGTTTTATATACATGGACAGGTGGATGATTTAAGATAGGCGCAACATGGCGGTGTGGTGTTGAATTCTGGTTCGAGCCGTGCCCAGCTATGATAATACCTTTTAAAAATGCAGCTTGCGATTTTGAAGTCTTCTGTATCACACAGTAAACGCCTGACATCTGTTTCAAGCACACTCCAGCCTTTTCAATCCCCCCTCCCAAAATCCGGGTTTGGAGTCGCACGCCTGCTATTCATAGATTAAATACTTCGACGAGCTTACCCGCTTGCATTTGAAACTTCTCTCTTCTCCAATTCACCCAACGTTTGTTTGGCCATTTTCCTAAGCATATGGTTTACATAATCATCCATACTTCCCCACATGATCCAGGCCACAACACACCCTGGATTCACACTCGCATCAACGTGTTGTGACTCTTTGTTTTAAGAGAGCGCCTGAGAGCGTCTACTGCTCTCTGGAAAACAGTTTGACAACCATTTATTATCATTGTCTCATCACGATTACGGATCGGTGCAGGACCTAAACAATCTGAAGAAGTAAACTTTTTTTGATAGAAAATAAATATTGCTTCCATAAAATGTTCACCATTTATGGAAGGTATTAACTAAAGTTATATCACTTGTACAACTGTTGCTTCTTTGGCTGAAGCATGAAGCTGGGTGTTTTGGCTCCCTGTGCAGGATTATGGTGTTGGAACTTGTTTAATGACTCCAGAGAGAGGTAAGGGGAGGAGAGGAGGATGGAAGGATTGGCTAAAATGGAAGGGAAAAAGAAAGGAGTGGTGTTTTGTTTGCTCGGGAAACGTTCCAGCCTCTCCATCCTCTTCTTTTCATGCTTGAAGGTCAGGATAAATAATCGATAAGCATAAACAGAGCTGCCTGTCCCCCACTCTCTATTGTGGATGCACCTCAGTCCCCATTGGCAATTAATGTTCAAGTAGCTTGGAAACCCCTTAGCATTGTTCCTCCTGAATGAGATGAAATCCAATGCAGGGTGAGGTTTGCTCTGCACGGGACATGACATTGATAAATAAGGATATAGGCAAGTTTAGAGCAGCAGTGGCAGAATTGTCTTAGACAGTCTCTTTATTCATTTTGTTAACATCAGAATGGATGTAAGGGAGAGCACTTGACTTGCTACCCTTTTGCTCTATGGGTGGCATAGGTCAAGTTTACAAAGACATCTGGATGTCTTTATTCGAGTCATAAAGAGTCTAAGTGTACACACACACACACACACACACACACACACACACACACACACACACACACACACATACATTAATTGGCAGAAGGATGACATACCACTTCTATTTGAATTGTTTGGCCCAGGGTTAGTGTCATGTAGGCTTAGTCTCAGACGTTTTGTATAAGCAATATATCTGCTTTATCTCCTGTCCTCAGATTATCCCCTTGTCCCTGATGGAGAGCCACTGCAGACCTTTCTGAATGGTCTGTCAGAAAGCAAGAGAAAACCAACTCCAATGGAAAACCATTTAGGGAAGGAAAAACAAGCGAGACAGATGAAAGAAAGAGAGGAGGAAAAACAAGCGAGACAGATGAGAGAAAGAAAGAGAGGAGGAAAAACTAAATGTGAAATCCCCCCCCCCCCTTTTTCAAAGAGCTGTGTCACTATCAATAGTGACACCTTGAACAATTCTGTCAGTGATATTGAAATCACTCTGTGTCAGCAACCCCTGGTTGTGACATTCCCAGGAGACACCAGGCAGTTCCCCGCTGGCGGCCACACTGTAAAAAGAACATTCATACCGGCTTGATGGAACTAATTTCATCTGGCCTTTTAATCCCCCCCCCCCTTCTCTCTTTCTCTCACTCTCTGCCTTCTTGCTTTCCTCCCTAACTTCTGTCACATTCTTGCCTTCTGCCTCTCTCTGTCTGTTCTCCCGCGCTATACCCCTCCTGTCATCCCTCTCTCTCTCTCTCTCTCTTTCTTTATCCCTCCCCCTTCTCATTGGGATTGTCTTACCTTTCGCTTTGCAGTCACGTTTCATCTGTGCATGATTCATTCTGCTCAATAAGCTCCAAATAAGCAGATTTGTCCTTCCCTCTCTTCTCTCCCTCTCTCTCTTTTTTTATCCTCCCTAAGAAGGCTATTGTGATTCAAGGAGGAAACCCTTCAGAGCAAATATTCTTTGGGCATTTCATGTATAAACATGCTCGACTTTCCATCACGGTGAGGAGAAGGAATAGAAACAGTAAAAAGCTTTCTGTAACACCCCTGATTCAATATGTAACGTCCAACAAACCTTTAGATGTGTCCGTTTTAGCCATTCGGTCAAGTTAACGTCACATCCACTAAAGTGTAATAAATAGATTAGTGCTCCAATGTGAGCCGCAAATGAGTTTCTCCCATATTTCAGAAGGGGTTGTCAGTCTGGCTAATTTGTTGGTATTTCGTTGCCAAAACGTCTGGGGGTAGCTGAAAAGGAGTCAGCCGCCCCTTTAGCATTTAGACTGAAATAAATAAATAAATATGCTCTATTAATATATACATACTTTAACTTGCTTTGAACCCCCCCCTCGCTTTCCCACAAGATTAAGGGTCAGGACATGCAATCGGAGTTGAATTAAAGCGAGCAACCCCGACTCATGCAGAGAGAAAAACACACTTGAAAAAAGAGCATTAGCATTTCCATATTTGCATAACATTGCTATATAATACATGTGTTTTGAGAGAGAGAGAGAGAGAGAGAGAGACTCTCCCTGGAGTTGTGCTGTATGTATTTAAGAACGAGAGAGCAGGTTCGTTTACAGTAGTAGGGCTGATATGTAACACGGTTGGTAGACATTTAGAATGTTTCCTCTATCCTTTATCCCACTGGTTGTCAATTAGAAGACAAACCCATTAGGAATGTTGACAATACAATAAAGCAGCAGTAAAAACTGCCTCACTAAGCAATGGCAAATAACTTCAATTATCCCCCCTCCCCTCTTCTGTCAGGCAGCCATATTTATTACTTCAGATGATGTACAGTACACTGCACTGCGAACATGCATATGAAACGGATTGAGGAGGGTTTTTGATTAAAATAGATTTTCGCTCCCCTTGGGAAGCGAGAAGTCAAAAATGGTTACTTGCACATTTACAAAACAGATTTATTCTGTTGACATTGAAGGGCTAGTTTGATAGGTAATTACGTCTCCTTTATCCAAAATAAGGTGTCAGGTAACGGTTTCATCTCTTCCTCCTGTGTTGCACAATGAAGTTAATAAATAGTCTGGAGTTATGTTACATTTATTGTCTTCAGCTGTCGTCATAGGGAGGAGAGAAGATGGTTTTCCTTTAACCTAGCGGCACTGAATCTCATACCGATGTTTCTAGCTGGTGGTTTGTGAAGGAAAGCCATAGCAGGGACTTAATCAGAGAAACCATCAACTGTTGGGCTAAAAAGGATTGGATACAATGTCTAAAAATATGCACATAAAACTACAACTACATGATCTTTGTCTATATAATGCTGTATCTATGGGTAAGGGAAAACAAAGACCTCATCTGTTAGTCGGCATGTATGAGGGTGTTGCTTTATAGCGTGTGTCTGAGTGTGTGCAAGCATATTGCCACTGGAAGCAGAGGACGGGCCGAGCAGTTGGTTTTTGTAGACCTCTCTCACACGCAGGTTCTTGTGATTAATGAGTTATCCCTACATCGTGGTCCGTGAAGGCGAGAGGCCATTCATCTGTGTGTCACTCAGGGCTGACACCTCCTCCCGGACCGGCTGCCAACCCCTCACCAAGGGATATCCCAGATGTTCCAAGGTTTCGGTGCGCCATACGGGGCCACCGTCCCCAAATCACCACTCTGACATTGCGCCAGTGACATTTTGCCACGCTCGGTAAGTTTTCAAGCAAAGTTAACACGTTTTTGTACTGGATACGTCTGACAAGACTCTCTTTTTAAAAATACAGTATATCGTTGGGGCGTTTTAATGTTTTATTTTGTTTGAAATGAAATGCTGTCATGGCTATCGTGATGCAACTATGTTGAGGTTGCATGCAACGTGGTCTCCATTGCTTCTGATCAAGGCTGGTGCCTGTGATCACACGTATGGCTTGACAGGAGAATACATGAATTTCCTTTGACTCCTGCTTCACAGGGGGAGAGAGCCAGGGATATACCTGGTTAACTTCAATACTTTCATGTGGCCTCAACTTATTAATTATATTCATCATATTTCTGTAGTGGAAAAGTAACTGTCCAAAGTAACTCGGTTAACTCGTACCAAAAAATGTTGACTCGTCTTATACTCATATTTGTGGCCAAAGTATTAAATTAAGAAAAAAAAACACTTCAAAAACCCAACCTCAAACTTGTATCTCAAACGGTGCTTAAAAATGCTTGTTATTTCCTCATAGAACATGATGTCAGGTTTGCTCTTTGTCTGAGCTGGCCAATCAGCGTCAACTCGCATGCATATTTTTTTATGACTGCATACCCGTACACTATTCTGTTGTTTGGGTACACCCACACCATTCAAACACAGAAAAGCTGTTTTTAACATGATTAAATACAATTTCCTGGAAGGAAAACTATTTTACTCATATTGTAATTAAGTAAATCAAATCCAAGTCATTTTATTGGTCACATACACATTTTGAGCAGATGTTATTGTGGGTGTAACGAAATGCTTGTGTTCCTAGCTCTAACAGTACAGTAGTATCTTAACATTTCACAACAATACACACATCTAAAAGAATGGAATTAAGAAATACATAAATATTACAAATAGAAATGTTGGTGTGGCATTGACTAAAATAAGGTAGAATAGAATACAGTATATCACATGTGCCCTTAACCAACCAACTAAGCAGTTTTAAGAAAATACCTAAAAAAAAAAAAGGTAAAAGATAAGAGGAACAAATAATTAAAGGGCAGCAGTAAATAACAATAGCGGTGCTATATAAAGGGCGTACCGGTACAGAATCAATGTCAATGTGCGGGGCCACCAGTGTCGAGGTAATATGTACATGTAGGTAGAGTTGTTAGTGACTATGCATAGATAATAACAGAGAGTAGCAGCAGCCTTCCAGAGTGGGGGGAAGCCTTATGGCTTGGGGGTAGAAGCAATTTAGGAACCTCTTGGACTTAAAGTTGGCGCTCCAGTACCGCTTGCCGTGCGGTAGCAGAGAGAACCAGTCTATGACTAGGGTGGCTGGAGTCTTTGACAATTTTAGGGCCTTCCTCTGACACCCCCTGGTATAGAGGTCCTGGATGGCTGGAAGCTTGGCCCCGGTGATGTAGTTGCCATACCAGGCAGTGATGCAACCCATTAGGATGCTCTCGATTGTGCAGCTGTGAAATCTGTTGAGGGTCTGAGGACCCATGCCAAATCTTTTCAGTCTCCTGAGGGGGAATAGATATTGTCGTGTCCTCTTCACAACTGTCTTGGTGTGCTTGGACCATGTTGGTGATGTGGACGCCAAGGAACTTGAAGTTCTCAACCTGCTCCACTACAGCCCAGTCGATGAGAATGGTGGCGTACTCTGTCCTCCTTTTCTTGTAGACCACAATCATCTCCTTTGTCTTGATCACATTGAGGGAGAGGTTGTTGTCCTAGAATCACACGGTCAGGTCTGACCTCCTCCCTATAGGCTGTCTCATCGTTGTCGATCAGGCCTACTACTGTTGTATCATCAGCGAACTAATGATGGTGTTGGAGTCGTGCCTGGCCATGCAGTCATGAGTGAACAGGGAGTACTGGAGGGGGCTGGGCACATTCCCCTGAGGGGCCCCCGTGTTGAGGATCAGCGTGTCGGATATGTTGTTACCTACCCTTACCACCTGGTGGCGGCCTGTCAGGAAATCCAGGATCCAGTTGTAGAGGGATGTTTAGTCCCAGGGTTCTTAGCTTAGTGATGAGCTTTGAGGGCACTGTGGTGTTGAACGCTGAGCTGTAGTCAATGAATAGCATTCTCACAAAGGTGTTCCTTTTGTCCAGGTGGAAAAGGGCAGTGTGGAGTGCAATATAAATTGCATCATCTGTGGATCTGTTGGTGCGGTATGCAAATTGGGGTGGGTCTAGGTTTTCTGTGATAATGGTGTGAGCCGTGACCTGCCTTTCAAAGAATTTCATGGCTACAGACATAAGTGCTAAGGGTCGGTGGTCATTTAGGCAGGTTGCCTTTGTGTTCTTGGGCACAGGGACTATGGTGGTCTGCTTGAAACATGTTGGTATAACAGACTCTGACGGGGAGAGCGTATGCTCGGAGTACACGTCCTGGCCCTGCGGCCTTGTGAATGTTGACCTTCTTGAAGGTCTTACTCACGGCTGCGGAGAGCGTGTTCACTAAGTCGCCCACAACAGCTGATGCTCTCATGCATGTTTCAGTGTTTCTTGCCTCGAAGCAAGCATGGAAGTTATTTAGCTCACCTGGTAGGCTTGTGTCACTGGGCAGCTCTTGACTGTGCTTCCCTTTGTAGTCTGTAATAGTTTGCAAGCCCTGCCACATCTGATGAGCATCGGAGCCGTTGTAGTACAATTCAATCTTAGTCCTGTATTGATGCTTTGCCTGTTTGATGGTTCATCGGAGGGCATAGCGGGATTTCTTAAAAGCTTCCGGGTTGGAGTCCAGCTCCTTGAAAACGGCAGCTCTACCCTTTAGCTCAGTGTGAATGTTGCCTATAATGCATGGCTTCTGGTTAGGGTATGTATATACAGTCACTGTGGGGACGATGTCCTCAATGTACTTATTGATAAAGCCAGTGACTGATGTGGTGTATTCCTCAATGTCATCGGAAGAATCCCGGAACATGTTCCAGTCTGTAATAGCAAAACAGTCCTGTAGTTTAGCATCTGCTTCATCTGACCACTTTTTTGTAGACTGAGTCACATGTGATCCTGCTTTAATTTTTGCTTGTACGCTGTAATCAGGAGGATTGAATTATGGTCAGATTTGCCAAATAGAGGGCGAGGGAGAGCTTTGTACGTGTCTCTGTGTGGAGTAAAGGAGGTCTAGAATCCCCCCCCCCCCTCTGGTTGTGCATTTATCATGCTGATTGAAATGAGGTAGAACTGAATTATGTTTCCCTGCATTACAGTCCCCTGGATGAGGGTTTTCCTGTTTGCTTATGGCGGTATACAGCTCATTGAGAACGATTTTAGTGTCAGCATTGGTCTGTAGTGGTATGTTGACAACTACGAAAAATATAGATAAACTCTCTAGCTAGAAAGTGTGGTCTACAGTTTATAATGAGATACTCTACCTCAGGCGAGCAAAACCTCGAGACTTCCATAATAATATTGTGCACCAGTTGTTGTTCACATATCTGCATAGGGTCCTGTCTGTGTTTTACCGTAGGCTGCTGTTTTGTCCTGCTGTTGGAGTATCTTACACGCCAGTAAGAGACGGTAGCAGCAACATTATGCACAATTCTTTTATGAACAACGTGAAAAAACAATAAATATAGAGCCGATAAGACGGCAGCACTCCCCTCCGTCGCCATCGTAAGAAATGGCGCCGAAGTATGTCGTATAGTAAAGCAGTATGTTAAAATAGTAAAGCAGTATGTTAAAAATGATTAATGTGACTACTGTTCCATTGTTAAAGTGGCCAGTGATTCCAAGTCTATGTATACAGGGCAGCAGCCACTAAGATGCAGGTTTGCGTAACCCGGTGGAAGCCGGCTAGTGATGGCCTTGAGATAGAAGCTGTTTTCAGTCTCACGGCCCCAGCGTTGATGCACCTGTACTGACCTCGCCTTCTAGATGATACCCGGGTGAACAGGCAGTGGCTCGGGGGGTTGATTTCCATGCTGTTCTTTTTGACCTTCTTGTGACATCGGGTGTTGTAGGTGTCCTGGAGGGCAGGTAGTTTGCCCCTGGTGATGAGTTGGGCAGACCGCACCACCCTCTGGAGAACTCTGCGGTTGCTGTACCAGGTGGTGAAACAGCCCAACAGGATGCTCTCAACTCGGTCTTATGTAGCAAAGTTTTAATTCTTTATTATTATTTTTTTTACATTGGATAAAAGTTAAGACTCAGAGCTACAAAATTGTATATCATACACTACAGTTGAGGAACAACGGGAAAGTTATTTTGCTTTGAAAGTTGATAAACTTGTAAACTCACTTTTAAGAAAATGGCCTTTAAATGTTTTGGTACTACTATTGGAGAGCCCTTCTGAATGTACTAACAGCAGCAGTCACACACCCAAGCGAACTTGCTAGTTACCCTCCAGACATCTAAGTGAGAGAGATCAGCTCACTGAACATTACTCATCCTAGCAGAGCTGGTTAGGCTGTTTTGTTATCCAGAGCGTTGGTGACCACAACTGTGCTGTCCGATTTTTTTTTTTTGTGTTTTGAATTACAGAGCGCACAGCGGACGCTCTGGCCGATGAATTTACTGACATTGGCCATATTCAACGGGGGTTGATCATTCGAAAATGCATCAGTTATTCTGCCCTCTCTCGCACACTCAGACGAGAGTGCTCGGAAATCGGAGTAGATGGCCAGACTGAATTTACAAACGCACCCGAAATGGTTACTTGCATAGTGGAGCTAGCTAGGTAAACAATTAAGCATAATCACAACTTGTGACGTTACTACCCTGCATGAATCTGCAGGTAGCTAACCAACCAGGAAACAGACCCAGTGTCTCAAGCTTAATGATGATCTTGGAGGGTACTATGGTGTTGAACTATAGTCAATGACCAGCATTCTTACATAGGTATTCCTCTTGTTCAGATGGGATCTATTGGGGCGATAAGCAAATGGAAGTGGGTCTAGGGTGTAAGGTGGAGGTGGAGGTGATATGATCCTAAACTAACCTCTCAAAGCACTTCGTGATGACAGAAGTGAGGGCTACGGGGCGATAGTCATTTAGTTCAGTTACATTGCTTTCCTGGATATAGGAACAATGGTGGACATCTTGAAACAAGTTAGGATAGGGAGAGATTGAATTTGTCCGTAAACACTCCAGGCAGCTGGTCTGCACATGCTCTGAGGACGCGACTAGTGATGCCGTCTGGGCCGGCAGCCTTGCGAGGGTTAACATGCTTAAATATCTTACTCACATCGAACATGGAGAAGGAGAGCCCACAGTCCTTGGTAAGCGGACCATGTCGGTGGCACTGTGTTATCTTCAAGGCAGACGAAAAAGGTGTTTAGCTTATCCGGATGCAAGACGTTGATGTCCGCAACGTGGCAGGTTTCCCCTTTGTAATCCGTGATTGCCTGATACATACATTTAGTGTCTGAGCCGTTGAATCCACTTTTGTCTCTTTACTGACGTTTTTGCCTGTTTGATTATCTTACGGAGTGACTACTCTGTTTGTATTCGGCCATATTCCCACTTTGCAATGGTTAAATGTGGTGGTTCGTGCTTTCAGTTTTGCACGAATGCTGCCATCTATCCACAATTTCTGGTTTGGGTAGGTTTAAATAGACACGATGGGAACAACATCCCCAATACACTTCCTGATGAACTGTCACCGTGTCCATGTAAATGGCATATTTTATTCTCTGAGGCTACCCGGAACATATCCCAGTTTATGTGATCAAAACAATCTTGAAGCAGGGATTCCAATTGGTCAGCATTGAATAGACCTTAGCACGGGTACTTACTGTTTTGAGTTTCTGCCTATAGGAAGGGATGAGGCAAAATGGTGTCGTGCTCAGTTTTGCCAAAGGGAGGGCGGGGTAAGGCCTTGTAGGCATTTTGAAAAGTTGAGTAGCAGTGGTCCAATGTTTTCCCAGCACGAGTACTACAGTCATTGTGTTTGAAGGGCGTTTTCCTCAAATTCCCCAGCTACGATAAATACGACTTCTCTTGGGAGGTAATACGGTCAGCATTTGATTGCGAGGTATTCTAGGTCGGGTGAATAAAAGGACTTGAGTTCCTGTACATTATCACAATCGCACCATGAGTAGTTAATCATGAAACATACACCCTCACTTTTCTTCTTCCCGGAAAGTTCTTTATTCCTGTCTGCGCGATGTACTGAGAACCCAGCTGGCTGTATGGACTGGGACAGTAAATCCCGAGAAAGCTATGTTACAATCTCTGATGTCTCTGGAAGGAGATCCTCGCCCTGATCTCCTCTACTTTATTATCCAGAGACTGAACATTAGCAAGTAATATACTCAGAAGCGGTGGATGGTGAGTTGGACTAGAAATCTACTCCGAATACCTCTTCTCCGCCGGCGGTGTTTTGCAGTGGTGTAAAGTACTTAAATAAAAATACTTTAAAGTACTAAGTCGTTTTTTGGGTATCTGTACTTTACTATTTACATTTTCCTTGACACCCAAAATGACTCGTTATATTTTTAATGCTTAGCAGGACAGGGGAATAGTCAAATTCACACTCGTATCAACCAAACATCCCCGGGAACCCTACTGCCTCGGATTTGGCAGACTCACTAAACACACATGCTTCGTTTGTAAATGATGTCTGAATGGTGGAGTGTGCCTGTGGTTTTCCGTAAATTAAAAAAATGGTGCCATCTGGTTTGCTTAATATAAGGAATTTGAAATGATTTATACTTTTACTTTTGATACTGAAGTATATTTTAAACCAAATACTTTTAGACTTCTACTCAAGTAGAAAAAAACTAAATACTGCAAAGTTACTTAGGAGCTAGAAGCAGAGCTGCCATATCTGTCCGAGCCATCTTCCAGTATAGGGAGTGTAGGTCATATGTCATAGAAATCTGGAAACACTGGACAGTTACTTTGATACAGTGATTAGCCACTTGATAATCATTATTTGGTTACTCTCATCGAACAGGAGCATGTTGATATAATTAACATGTCTCCAGCTTGCTTTTGTGCACTTGCAAGCATTGTGGTGGTGGCACTGCAACCACCCAGCAAATGTATGCTTTTATCTCAATTTTCCTACTTTCCCCTGAATAAAAAAATGAATAAAAATCCTAATCGAATTCAGCCGAGGCATTGGGTTATAAATGAGGTTTGCGCCAGGCATCATAACGTTATATTGATTTCTGTGTACTGAGACCTTGTCCAACTCCCATCAGCATTGCGCCAGAATCAAATGTGAATATATAAGCTGATATAGGGAAATTGGTTTGTAATGTGTTGATGCTTCAGAGACCCTGCCCTTTGCAAAAGCAACAGAGAAAAAAAAGATTCCTGCACACGCCTTTGCAGAGTGATGTTTTTAATGACTGGAATTGGAATGATAACAGCGCTGCTCTCCTGGTATGATGCAAATTAATAGGGTTACCTCTTTTTCCAGAGCGCTTGTTTAATTTTGCAGACCATGTGACACTCCTGTCTCTCCGAGTTGAGTTTTGAGGCATTTTTGGTCTGAAGTCTGAAAAAGGTATTTCTTTATTGTGCCGGTGTCCTCATGGCATTTACGCAGACAGGTCATGGTGGCATCTCTCCCTGGCGCTATCATCATGACGATGCTGGACGACTGAATGAGAGTAAGCATGAGATGTGTTTGTGTTCAGTCTATTCCCAGTGTGAGACCTTTTAACATGTCACTAGACCTGTCTCTGTTCTGGGCACCTAATTAGGATGTGTCTACACTGACAGCCCCCCCCGAAACACAACCTCCATCCTTTTCCGGCTTCTGATACAAAAACCTTCATTTTCATATGTCAGAGCCTGGGGCGAAACATTCCAAATGCTCCATAATATCTCAGTATCTCAATATGAATACTTTAAAGTCAAGGTAAACTGGCCAGTAGAAGGCAATCATCTGTCAGCTGTGCAGTGGGCGTTATGGTACTGAGTACTTTCCTGTGGGCGACCTCTTGACGTTGGGCATCCCTCGCAATCAGATGGCTTAGCTCTGGCTGTCACATCTGCAAGACAGGATGACGACCAGTGTAAGTCGCGCGGGACGACTCGCAGAACTGTCAACAGCAATTACCGTAGTCAAGACTTGGACCAAAGAAGTCTCACCTGATCCAGTAATGGCGGTGACTCAGAGAGCTGTGATGATACACAACAGTACAGTGTCAGGGTATCGGATGAGTATTGATCAATTAGGGATAGCTGAGGCAGAGTACTCTGACAGAGTCAAAAGCATGTGCTATATTAGGTTTGGAGTGAAGTAAAGTTGGCAAGTAACCAGTGTACTAATGTCAAATATTTTTTTCTTACGCGAAGTCTAGTCCGTCGGATTTGGCGAATGCCTTTTATAGGTTTCTCAAATGATTGCCTCGCCTGGTTCACCAACTACTTCTCTGATAGAGCTCAGTGTGTCAAATCGGAGGGCCTGTTCTCCGGGCCTCTGGCAGTCTCTATGGGGGCGCCACAGGGTTCAATTCTTGGACCGACTCTCTTCTCTGTATACATCAATGATGTCACTCTTGCTGCTGGTGAGTCTCTGGTCCACCTCTATGCAGACGACACCATTCTGTATACTTCTGGCCCTTCTTTGGACACTATGTTAACTAACCTCCAGACGAGCTTCAATGCCATACAACTCTCCTTCCGTGGCCTCCAATTGCTCTTAAATACAAGTAAAACTAAATGCATGCTCTTCAACCGATCGCTGCCTGCACCTGCCCGCCCGTCCAACATCACTACTCTGGACGGTTCTGACTTAGAATATGTGGACAACTACAAATACCTAGGTGTCTGGTTAGAATGTAAACTCTCCTTCCAGACTCACATCAAACATCTCCAATCCCAAGTTAAATCTAGAATTGGCTTCCTATTTCGCAACAAAGCATCCTTCACTCATGCTGCCAAACATACCCTTGTAAAACTGACCATCCTACCGATCCTCGACTTCGGCGATGTCATTTACAAAATAGCCTCCAATACCCTACTCAATAAATTGGATGCAGTCACAGTGCCATCAGTTTTGTCACATATACTACCCACCACTGCGACCTGTACGCTCTCATTGGCTGGCCCTCGCTTCATACTCGTTGCCAAACCCTCTGGCTCCAGGTCATCTACAAGACCCTGCTAGGTAAAGTCCCCCCTTATCTCAGCTCGTTGGTCACCGTAGCAGCACCCACCTGTAGCACGCGCTCCAGCAGGTATATCTCTCTGGTCACCCCCAAAACCAATTCTTCCTTTGGCTGCCTCTCCTTCCAGTTCTCTGCTGCCAATGACTGGAACGAACTACAAAAATCTCTGAAACTGGAAACACTTATCTCCCTCACTAGCTTTAAGCACCAGCTGTCAGAGCAGCTTACAGATTACTGCACCTGTACACAGCCCATCTATAATTTATCCCAAACAACTACCTCTTCCCCTACTGTCTTTATTTATTTATTTATTTTGCTCCTTTGCACCCCATTATTTCTATCTCTACTTTGCACATTCTTCCACTGCAAATCTACATATTCCAGTGTTTTACTTGCTATATTGTATTTACTTCGCCACCATGACCTTTTTCTTTTGTTGCCTTTACCTCCCTTATCTCACCTCATTTGCTCACATTGTATTTAGACTTATTCTTCTACTTTATAATTGACTGTATGTTTGTATTACTCCATGTGTAACTCTGTGTTGTTGTATGTGTCGAACTGCTTTGCTTTATCTTGGCCAGGGCGCAATTGTTAATGAGAACTTGTTCTCAACTTGCCTACCTGGTTAAATAAAGGTGAAGTAAAAAAAATAAATAAAAAAATAGTGACCGTTTGATCAGAGAAAACGACAGCTGTCCTTACCCTTTTTTATCTGGGCGCATTGGCATCTTTTAAATTATAGCACTGCTCTGTGATCTCAACACCGCCTTGCCAAAGAAAAATAACCAGTCGTGAGAAATGTCTTCAGCTTTGGTGGTGCAGAACTGCAGAGCTTGCTGAATTTTCCGACTCTCTCACTCTCTCTCTCTCTCACTTCTAAAGTTTAACTTGGGTCATTTTAATGGGGGCCAACATTACCTGCAGTGGCAGCTGCACCTTGTGTGCTCCTGAGACCAGTCCCAAGGCAACAAGCCATTTCACCCCTAGTGTTCCACATCAATTAGGATGTGGGACGGCAGGGTAGCCTAGGGGTTCGAGCGTTGGGCTAGTAACCGAAAGGTTGCAAGTTCGAATCCTCGAGCTGACAAGGTACATACATATCTGTCGTTCTGCCCCTGAACAAGGCGGTTAACCCACTGTTCTGGGGCCGTCATTAAAAATAAGAATTTGTTGGTTCACCATATAATGCACATACAGACTGGCCTTTTTTCACATTTTGTTGCGTTACAAAGTTGGATTAAAATAGATATTTTGTCAACAATCTACACAATACTCCTAATGTCAAAGTAAAATAAAAAAATGTTTCAAGGTGAATGAAAAATAACACTAATATACCTGTAAGTACTCACCCCCCTGAGTCAATACATGTTAGAAACACCTTTGGTAGCGATTAGAGCTGGAATCTTCTTGGATAAGTCTCATAAGAACTTCGCACACCTGGATTATGCAATATTTGCCCATTTAATTTGCATTTATTTTTTAAATACATTTTTTTCAAGGTGTTGGGGATCATGGTTTAGACCACAATTTAAGACTTGCCATAGATTTTCAAAACTTGGCCACTCAGGAACATTCATTTCCTTAGATTTCTAGGTTGGTGGTTTGTGTGGTTCCCAATTGGAGGCGGCTGGTAATCGTTACCTCTAATTGGGGATCATATTTAGGTAGGCTTTTTCCCCACCTGCATTGTTTGTTAGGATATTGTTTGTGTTTGTGTGTTTGGGCACTACAACTTCACGTTCTTTAAGTTTTGTTGTTTTGTTTCTAGTTTCACTTTGTATTAAAAAGAAGTGGAACTCGATGCACGCTGCACCTTGGTCCGCTCATTTTGAAGAACGTGACAGAATATCCCACCCACGCACGACCATGCAGCGTGTAAATGAGGTAAAGGAGTTTTGGACTTGGGAGGACATGAGAGGACACGAGACCCTTCCTTGGCGGGAGTCGCAAACGAGCTTAGGGGGACAGCGACGACGCCGAGGACCGCAGCCATAGAAACCCCAAGCTTTTTTTGAAGGGGGGGGGGGCACATGGAGCGGTCAGCGGAGCAGCGGGGAGTGCCAGAGCCCGAATTGCAAACTCTGGATACCGGAGAGAGGTTTTGGCGAGGAGTATGCTGCAGCGCAGGCACGCTGAAGAGCGCTTTCTCAGCCCGGTACCATCTGTGCCGGCTCCACACACCAGGCCCCCAGTGCGCCTCCCCAGCCCGGTACATCCTGTGCCTGCTCTCTGCACTAGCCCTGAAGAGCCAGAGACCGTCAGGGAGGTGATGGAGAAGTTGGGAGAGAGGAGAGAGATGTTGTGCAAGTGTGTCCTGCTCAACATTCGACCAGAGGATCCGGTTAGCAGTCTGGTGAAAACTGTGCCGGCTCCACACATCTGGACTCCAGTGTGCCTCCCGAGTCCGGTACGTCCTGTGCCTCCTCCCAGCACTCGCCCTGAAGTGCATGTCACCAGTCCGGTACCACCTGTACTGGCTCCACGCACTAGGCCTCCAGTGTGCATTCACAGTCCAGAGCTTCCGGCGACGGTCCCACGGTCCGGAACCTCAGGCGATTTTTTTCCCACGGTCCGGAACCTCCGGCGACGGCACACTGCGCCTTGGTCCGCTCATTTTGAAGGACGTGACAGATTTTGAACAAATCACTAGTATAGACTCTGTTGTGATGATGGAAATGTAAAACAAATTAAATAAATAATATATTCCTGCTAAATAAAATACAGTGGTTTAGAGCAACAAGGGTGGGGCATGGAGGTAGGCTGCAAAAAGGACTAGCAGTTCTTAGCAGTTCTTCTGGAGAAAGATCAACATATTTTCATTCTCTGGCAGAAGTCTGGACCTCTCCTGGCTTATTGTGTTACCTGCAGTCGAAATACCCTCTCGCAAGGGGTGGTAGAGGCTTGAGCACAGAGGTGGCTTGTTGCAATGTTTGTGAGTGGCAGAGTAGCTCTCTTCACCCACCAGCACATCACAGGATATTCAGCCATGGAGATGGGAGGCAGGCCTTTGTAGAGCTCCACCTCTAGGTCAACACGCTCACTGAGGGTGAGGGACGAGCTGTAAGGGACGAGCTCAACTCCCTATCCTCTGAGAACAGCTCCTCCAAGGCACTCCTTGTTTTGTACAATGGAGGGACTGTCTCTTCTATTTCCTCTCTTTCTCCTTCAGACTCCTCCTCCTGTTGCTGGTGCTCTGTTTCTGTCTTCTCCGGCTCCTCTGACAGCCCTGGTGTTGCTCCTGTCACATTGGCCTCAACAGTTGCCTTCCTCAGCCTGTGCCAGGTGGCGTCACTCACTGGGGTCCATTGCTGTGGCCTCATGCAGGAAGGCTTGAATGTCTTCATCCTGATAGCGCTCGGAGAGATTCTCCCACACCTCTTTGATGGTTGCCACAAACGTATCTTCATGCTTCACAGTGAAGAGCTCTTCCAGTTTTTTGAGGATGGGTTTGATCTGTCCACAGGTGGCATTCTTTTCACATGATACACACAGTGTGGATGTATAGAAGATTCTCATGAGCTGGACAAACTCCTCAGCCTTATGGAAGTCCTCGTCCTTCAGACAGTTGTCCTTGGTCATTGTTTTTCGCAGTCGTGGGAGCCAAGGCTGCTGCTTGGATGGCTGGATTCTGCTCCATGAATCTCTCTATCATTAGAGTGAGTTCCATCTGGTCTTGACATCAAGGATGAGTGAGGGTTGCGGAAGGCCTGAAACGACAGCAAACAGCATACATTTAATTACTGCACACTTGAATATTGAATATTAAATTGTTAAATGTGGGAATTTCTAAATAATACTTTAATAGGTTGAACTGGCTTCTTACCAAGGAGCTGCTGCTTTTCCTTCAAGACTGTTTTGGACATCGAGGATCTCTTGAACCACACGACCACTGCTCTGATTTGGGCTGCCCATTTATCAATGGAAGTCATTTAGTCGATTTTCTGCGCTGCCAGGTACAATGTGTGTGCAAAGCATCCTATTTTTAGGATGTGTAGCCTCTTGATGGCAACACCCATTTTGCCAGCATTATCAACAGTCACAGCTACAATCTTACTTGGCTCGATCTCAAACTCTTCCAGATTGTCTGAGATCTTCTCTGACACTACTTTGCCAGTTTGCAATTTGTACAGTGCCCTGGTGTGGGTGACCTGTTTTACAATGCCCTGGTGTGGAGGACCTTCTGTTTTTACACTGCCCTGGTGTGAAGGGCCTTCTGTTTTACACTGCCCTGGTGTGAAGGGCCTTCTGTTTTGCACTGCCCTGGTGTGAAGGGCCTTCTGTTTTACACTGCCCTGGTGTGGGTGACCTGTTTTACACTGCCCTGGTGTGGAGGACCTTCTGTTTTTACACTGCCCTGGTGTGAAGGGCCTTCTGTTTTACACTGCCCTGGTGTGGAGGACCTTCTGTTTTACACTGCCCTGGTGTGGAGGACCTTCTGTTTTAAACTGCCCTGGTGTGGAGGGCCTTCTGTTTTACACTGCCCTGGTGTGGAGGGCCATCTGTTTTACACTGCCCTGGTGTGGAGGGCCATCTGTTTTACACTGCCCTGGTGTGGAGGGCCATCTGTTTTACACTGCCCTGGTGTGGAGGACCTTCTGTTTTACACTGCCCTGGTGTGGAGGGCTATCTGTTTTACACTGCCCTGGTGTGGAGGGCCATCTGTTTTACACTGCCCTGGTGTGGAGGGCCATCTGTTTTACACTGCCCTGGTGTGGAGGACCTTCTGTTTTACACTGCCCTGGTGTGGAGGGCCATCTGTTTTACACTGCCCTGGTGTGGAGGGCCATCTGTTTTACACTGCCCTGGTGTGGAGGGCCATCTGTTTTACACTGCCCTGGTGTGGAGGGCCATCTGTTTTACACTGCCCTGGTGTGGAGGACCTTCTGTTTTACACTGCCCTGGTGTGGAGGGCCATCTGTTGTACACTGCCCTGGCTTGTGTACTGCACTGTAACTGTGAGATAATGGTCCTGACAGAGGCTGGTCCACCCGTCTGATGTGAAGGCCAGCTCTGGCACATCCTTCAGCTCAGTGATCACATTGGCCTTTTCTACACCATACCAGGTAGGAATGAATGTGTCACTGAGGGAACTCCTGGAGGGAGGGGTATATTTGGGGTTGAGTGCCTTGCTCATCTCCCTACAGTGAAAAAAAAATATTTAATGTGTTTAATTATCATTATTGTGTATTGTGGAGTGATGGGACAAACATACAACCCTTTTATAAAACCATATCCTAAAAATGAATACAACTCAAAATATACTGACAGACTGTTACCTAAAGCCCTTTGCAACTCCACTGTTGCAAAGGGGTGTAGGTCTTTAACTATGAAGTTGGTCACGGCTAGGTGGCACTCATTCACCCTCTCCTCAGTCATCCTCCCACTAGCTGCCAGCGTGAAGGGTCTTTGGCCTTGTCTTTGGCTTGGACCAGCAATATTGGAGAGAGGAGTGGGTTGGTTCATTGTAGCGGCAACTTTAACAGAAAAGTTTCAAAATCTTAAAATGGGTGATTGTTTAGCTATGGGTACGTTCATAAATTCAATCAGCTGACTAATGGTTCCTTTTGATCAGGAACCCATGTTCTCATAATTGAGGTAACTCCGTGTGTGGGCTCTAGGCTGCTAGCATACATACCTAACATAGATCAGGTAACGAGAGAGAAACTACAAGCTAGGGAGTCGAAAACTGCATTTCTCTGCCTGTACATGATGCACTTTCCATAGATGTTTGAACAGATTGCTCGTGTTTCCGACCCTTTACAAGCAAAATGTCTTGTTGCACTTGTGGCAACGAGCATTGTCGGCATCGACTCTGGTGAGGTGTAACCACACATTTGAACGTTTAGTTCTCTCCGCCGTCGTCACTAATTAAGAGCAGGATCTTTTCGTGAGTGTGTGTGTGTGTGTGTGCATGCGTGCGACACAGGCTCCACCAGAGAGATCTCTCTTCTGGATTGGGAATAGCCAAAATGCATCATAGACAAATGTCTTAATCTTATTGCAAATTGGAAACGGTTGATGAGATGAAAATGTGCAAGATAACGTTTATGTAGCAATAATAAATAGGAAATGTATTTTCTTAATATCTCCAGTGCCCGAAAGCAGATCCGATAACGTCCGAGCTTATCGATACTACGGTCTTTCATAATTTAGCCCCAGGGCCCGTTTAATACCGGGTTTCAATACCCATCCCTAGTATGCAAGAGGGGTCTTCAAACAAAAATAGTAGCGAAGAAATACACACAAAGTCAAAATCCCCTGGTATTTTAGTCCTTTTCAAGACGTCAGCTATCTGACAACGACGTGCCTATGACTCAGACCCCTAGATACACAAAGATATGCTGCCAGTGTGGCTAATAAAGTATGAAATTAACAAAAAGACATCTTCAAAAATGTCCCTATCTCCTTGATGTCAAAGATGGAAGAACTATTACAGAGTAACAAGATTTTAAAAGACGGCCGATCCTCTGAGGGACTACACGGAGAGATGAGCAATGAATTGAGAATCTGTGCCGAGATGGTGGTTCTCAAGGGTAATTACATTACAAATAGACAACTCACTTTGATATCAGATAAAACTCTCCAGGGAGAGTCATCGTTTTGTGCTATAGGGGATATAGATAGATACTATCACTGTATATCGGGGAACCAAATCAAAATGCAATTGCATCTTAGAATGCGCTAACACATAGCTCTCATGCCACAGGCTGTAATAATTATATTTTTTGCATTCTTGAAAAGTATGACCAATATCAGTTTTATTGAAGGGACACTTGATCTTATCAAAAGGGACAATTATTCAATAAAAATATAATTACATCAATATTATATTATAATCTATGGAAACGTCTAGCATAAGATATTAATATAATTCAGTATTTAATTAATTCCCAATCGCATTCTTTTTCAGGTCCCTTGACAATGCTTTCAGTTTATTCTCCTATGGCCGGCCGACCCTCGGCTTCATCATCAGTTTGATCTCATCAGACGCGTGACCATGGCAGGAAACACTGGTGTCTAGCTGTTCCCGTCAGGGGCCTATCTCCCCATCTCATCACGGCATCCAATCACCAAAGGGGGCTTTTAAAGAGAGTGTTTGTGCAGGAGCGAAGCCTCGACCCTCATCAGACCAGCTTTTGCTGTTCATCAAAACCGGGTGATTTTTTTTTTCCCGAGGCCCGTTTTAGCCCCACAGCTCTAATAGCAACAGAGAATTGCACTGGGATCAATGACTCACTTCTCACCGTCATTTACTTCATCAACACAGGGAAGTTTGCCAATGTCACTCGCAGAGCGCGAGAAAGACTGGGATATGGAGAGCACTGCAGAGAGAGTAGGGTGTGTGCATTGCAATTACCCGCCACTGCATTGCTTCATCAACTTGGACTGTCTGTCACTCAGACGTCCTTCCTTCTTGAGGTCGCGGTCCTCGCTGGAGTCAGAGTGACGAGGGGGAAACCCTTTTAGCATTAACGTAAGGAATCCCGTGCATACAATGCAAACTAACCATGTGGTCTCCTGTGTCCCCCAGCTTGTTAGAAGATCAGCTTTATAAGCATAGACTTGTTTTTTTTAATGCTTTATCATTATTAGGACTAGAAACCACTCATCCGGCGCGCACGTGCACACACACGCACACGCGCACTTACTACACATTCTGTCTAAATATAAGAGTGTTGTAATTATAGTGAGCGCATGGCTTTGTGGAGCTGTCAGAACTGTAATGGCTGGAGAGACTGTCGGCTATCGAGAGCCGCATCTCAACAAGTGTCTCCGCCGCTGCGGCGAGGGACTTTGAGATGGAACGGGGTGCGAGAAGGGAGGTTATCACCCAACCCCCTCATATCTTTCATGTTCTGAACGGGCTTGCCTATTTAACATGAGATAAGGGGAATGCTTGAAAGAGGGAGACTCAGTAAATACCTGTGACCTGTCTTAGCCAGATGTTCTCAGCCTGTCTTAGCCAGATGTTCTCAGCCTGTCTTAGCCAGATGTTCTCAGCCTGTCTTAGCCAGATGTTCTCAGCCTGTCTTAGCCAGATGTTCTCAGCCTGTCTTAGCCAGATGTTCTCAGCCTGTCTTAGCCAGATGTTCTCAGCCCGTCTTAGCCAGATGTTCTCAGCCCGTCTTAGCCAGATGTTCTCAGCCCGTCTTAGCCAGATGTTCTCAGCCCGTCTTAGCCAGATGTTCTCAGCCCGTCTTAGCCAGATGTTCTCAGCCCGTCTTAGCCAGATGTTCTCAGCCCGTCTTAGCCAGATGTTCTCAGCCCGTCTTAGCCAGATGTTCTCAGCCCGTCTTAGCCAGATGTTCTCAGCCCGTCTTAGCCAGATGTTCTCAGCCCGTCTTAGCCAGATGTTCTCAGCCCGTCTTAGCCAGATGTTCTCAGCCCGTCTTAGCCAGATGTTCTCAGCCCGTCTTAGCCAGATGTTCTCAGCCCGTCTTAGCCAGATGTTCTCAGCCCGTCTTAGCCAGATGTTCTCAGCCCGTCTTAGCCAGATGTTCTCAGCCCGTCTTAGCCAGATGTTCTCAGCCCGTCTTAGCCAGATGTTCTCAGCCCGTCTTAGCCAGATGTTCTCAGCCCGTCTTAGCCAGATGTTCTCAGCCCGTCTTAGCCAGATGTTCTCAGCCCGTCTTAGCCAGATGTTCTCAGCCCGTCTTAGCCAGATGTTCTCAGCCCGTCTTAGCCAGATGTTCTCAGCCCGTCTTAGCCAGATGTTCTCAGCCCGTCTTAGCCAGATGTTCTCAGCCCGTCTTAGCCAGATGTTCTCAGCCCGTCTTAGCCAGATGTTCTCAGCCCGTCTTAGCCAGATGTTCTCAGCCCGTCTTAGCCAGATGTTCTCAGCCCGTCTTAGCCAGATGTTCTCAGCCCGTCTTAGCCAGATGTTCTCAGCCCGTCTTAGCCAGATGTTCTCAGCCCGTCTTAGCCAGATGTTCTCAGCCCGTCTTAGCCAGATGTTCTCAGCCCGTCTTAGCCAGATCTTAGACAGATACTTTTAACATTCCTTCTTTTCACTCCTTTTTCTGTCTCTTCTTTCTCCTTTTCGTTAGTCAGATTGAGGGCCCCAGCAATATTGTCTCGAGGACTTGTGACTGACACCTGGAGCACTGTTATGATTCTGTCATCTTTTCTTTCAAAGGAAATAGGCATACCTGTAACTTATCCCACATATGAGGCCAAACACATCTCTGATGTTCTTTGAGGGAATCGCCATGGGTAAATGTGTTGCTCGTTCGCGCTCGCTGTCATGAATTGCCAATTTGTGTTCCACTAGATTTAGAAAAAATAAGATTGAACCTGAGCCAATAGTGGGATTTTAATTTCTTGGGGAAATTCCCTTCTGTTTGTGTATGTGGAGAAGGAGCAGAGGCGGGAGGAAGGGGAGAAGGAAGACGAGCGGGGGAGAAAATAAAATGAGGAGTGGCGGGAGGGGAGAGGAGTGAGGGGAGGAAGGGAAAAGTGTGTACTGAGAGAGGAGGAGGAAGAGAGGAGAAGGAAGGGGAGTGTGTACCATATAAGAGAGGGAGGGAAAAGAAAATTTAAATTATGATTCCTTAAATGAACTGCTCGCTACTTCTCATGAAGATGGCATTTGAAAATTACTAGTCATAATGTCATGGGAAAATCTATTGGGAATATAAAGGTAATCATAGCCATGCAGCATGACGGCAGAAGCTACGTTTTCATTCTGTTAGCTGCTTTTCCCCGACATATAATTAGACTGGACAACCTGAATCAAGTCTATTCATGCCTAAACTGTTTACGTATACGCATCTACCCATACCATGTAGCTAATTGCATTCTTCAAAATATTGCAGCAGTCTACCAAATATTGATTGTATACTAAACATTCAATCTCCGAGAATCTCCCAAGTAAGCAAATGGCTAATTTGATATCAATCATCTAACCTCGGAGGGTTTGTGGCTCTCTATAACACCCCCCCTCTTCCCCTGTTCAAAACACCGTTTTGAATTAAGATATTAAAGTCACTGCATGGTTAGCTTCAAAACCTGTCAAAACATCTAGATAGTTGGCTTCTATGAAGGGAAAATGACCTTAATTGATAGTGGCATACAATTGGCTGCAATTAACCTAGCGTGAAATTCGCCCTCACTTGTTCCGAGCAGCAGAAAACCCATTTTCGTCTCTCCACTCCCTCAAAGTGATGTGAGGACTTGTGATTAGTTATGATGATGATGATGTCACGACACGACCACATCACCCAAACATCATTGTCGCCTAGACCAGATGGTTATTCTAGTCTCCACAGCACGTCGCATAGATGTACATTTGTTTTTGTACTGAACAAAAATATAATCGCAACATTTTGTAAAGTGCTGGTCCCATGTTTCATGAGCTGAAATAAAAGATCCCCGAAATGTGCCTTTACACACACAAAGCTTATTTCTCTAAAATGTTGTGTACACATTTGTTTACATCTCTGTTAGTGAGCATTTCTCCTTTGCTAAGATAATCCATCCACCACCTTCACATATCAAGAAGCTGATTAAACAGCATGATCATTACACAGGTGCACCTTGTAATGGGGACAATAACAGGCCACTCTAAAATGTGCACACACATTTTGTCACACAACACAATGCCACAGTGTTCTGAGGGAGTGTGCAATGGGCATGCTGGCGACAGGAATTCCTGGAAGCTGAAAATGTCCCAATTCTTCTATGGCCTGCGTACTCCCCAGACATCTCACCGGTTGAGCATGTTTGGGATGCTCTGTATTGACATGTACGACAGTGTGTTCCAGTTCCTGCCAATATCCAGCAACTTCGCACAGCCATTGAAGAGGAGTGGGACAACATTTCACTGGCCTCAATCAACAGCCTGATCAACTCTATGCGAAGGAGATGTGTCGTGCTGCATGAGCCAAATGCTGGTCACACCAGATACCCGACTGCTTTTCTGATCCACGCCCCTCCCTTTCTTTTTCTAAAGGTATCTGTGACCAACAGATGCATATCTGTATTCGCAGTAGTGAAATCCAGAGATTAGGGTCTAATTAATTTCAAATGACTGAAATTGTTGTATGTTGTGTTTTATTTTTGTTCGGTGTATTTAGTTTGTGTGAAAATTAAAAGACAACAAGCTGATAAGAAAAAGAGGCCGGACATACTTTTCCAAAAGAATATTCATAGACGTTCTCTCACCTAGATGCTCACTAAGATTAAGGAGACAATTATGGCAGCAGAAAAAATACTTCAATCAATCAATCAAATGTTATTTATATAGCCCTTCGTACATCAGCTGATATCTCAAAGTGCTGTACAGAAACCCAGCCTAAAACCCCAAACAGCAAGCAATGCAGGTGTAGAAGCACGTACTTCCGAAGTACTTCACTTCAGAACTCTTAAGATTCCACAGGTTGCTGTCGCTAGCTGATGCAAGGACGTCGACAAGAGTTCCGTTCGACAAGAACTCCCAAAAGTGTTTTCCTTGGCAAGTTTCAGAACTTGAGGGGCCATGGAATGCACATAAACCAAACTCAGTGGAATTGGAAGGAAGTTGACATTTTTCTCCACTACTACGAAACCCACTCAATCACACACTTTGTTCAGTGTAATGTATGTGCTTCAGAAGGTAATAGTGACTGAAAGTAGCATGAGCTTGTATGGTATTGGCCTTCATGTATGGAAATATAGGCGGCCGATTTGGCTATACAAAGCTTTCTGACAGTTGGCGTTATTGAAACAGAAATATGTGCACACCAATCTCGTGTAGCTAACACAACTTGCCCACTTCAAATCTTTTATCTTCAGAACACGAGTGATTATACAGTGTATAACTATGACTGAGAATGGATTGGCAATTGTCAAATCTTTACACAGGATTTGCCATGTCTATTTGAGGACAAAGTTGCCCATCCCTGGTCTAATGAAAAAATAAAGTCACAGCAAAGGAGAGAGTTTCAGATTGTTGTCTTTCTGTCTCTGTTGTTATGAAGACAATTGCCCCTTTGCTTAACCAGCAAGGTCCTTTTTCTTTTCGGTATCCAACTTCTTACCAGAGAGACTTGTAGCTGCTTTTCCACAAACATTATTTTCACACATGGCTGCCAATAATTGTGATCGCCACAAAGCGCATCTTGTCGGGCTCCGGCAAATCGCATTGTTGTCGTCTCCCGCCACGTGGAAGAAAGATTCAGTTTGCTTGGCGGAAAGATGAAGGGCGGCGCGCTGTCACAAAAACCTAAACATTTCTGATTGTATTTCTTCAAATGGTGCATTTTATCGCCGACGCTGTTGTTTTAAACTGATAGGAGGGCGAACGAGTGGCGTGTTGCATGTGTGATACCCTGCCTCCTAATAGGCTGTGTTTTGTGGAGCCTTCTCCTACGCAGGTACCATGGCTGTACTAGATTTGTGGTGTTACGACGCTTACCGTGTCTGCCCCGTGACATGGAAATGTTATATGCTTTTGCCTTGACACAAGTCTGTTGGCATTTCCCGGGCCTATGTAGCCACTATAACAGTGTGTGTCTTATCGGCAGTCATTTGAAGATCCACACACACATTCACATGCTGGAGGCTCTTCGACTTGTACTTTAAGAGTTAGTCTCCAGCCCATAGCAACCACTTCCCTAAGGTTACCATCGCTACGTTATGCACTCAACGAAGGCGTGCTGTGCACGGTCACCGCGGTGTAATTTACTCATGTCCACTGCCGTGAATAGTGTTGATTGTAAACTAGAAGCTGGTCTGCAGCGTTTCCTTTGTAGATGCCTGGTCCTTCTCTTGTGCCACTCTTCAATGGCTCGGGATAATGAACCACCAGGAAAGAACAAATGCATTGACAAATCATCACAGGAGTTGATAGCTGTGAATTGTATTCCTACACAAAAATGCATAATGAAGTGGCTGAGTCTCTACTTTAAAAAAAAAAAAATCATAATCTTATCAACATGTGTACTGGATGCCGTTTCATGTTCAGATTTGTCCCTGTCAACTTCTGTCGCAAGGCTTCAAGTGTTCCTATCACTTGAAGTGTAATTATTCAAATGCTTTGCTGTGCTTTCCATGTCTGTCTCTGTAGTCTCACCTTGTTTATCTTATGAGCTTTATGAAGTCTCCTGTATTGACTCTGTGATCTGTATTCGCAGTAGACTGTATTCAGAGAGCATGGATAACCCAGCACAGTCTGTGTGTGTGTGTCTGCGTTTGCCTGCCTGTACGTGTGCCATGTTTACGTCCGTGTATGCGCGTTTGCATTGTTGTCATTCTGCCACAGTTTACCTGGCTGCGTAAGGCAGATGTTATATTCATAAGGACATGCTGTCTCCATGTTGTTCAGTAAATGGCCCTTGTGTCTAAATGGTAATTCCCTGTGCGACAGTCCTACATTTAGTCAAACGTGGACATGCCCCCTGTTGGGAGCTATTATGAAGCTGTGCTTCCTCAGTTCTTCACAGGAACTCACATGCGCATACACACACACACACATACACACGTTATCTCAAAGGAGTGTTGCATCTTGCCCTTTTGATGGTAAAATGACATCCATACTTATCATTGCAAAGTGGTTTATTTTGTAACAAGAGTCAGGGAATAAGAAGCATATGTGCACATTAAAGCAATTGCACAAACATTAGGGAATTTGTTTTTTGCACACATGCATTCAGTTAGGAAATGCAAGGGAAAAGGTACTCATTAATTATTAAGAGATACTTTGGGATTTAGGCAATGAGGCCCTTTATCTACTTCCCCAGAGTCAGATGAACTCGTGGATACCATTTTTATGCCTCTGCGTGCAGTTTGAAGGAAGTTACTAACTAGCACTAGCGCAATTGCTAACTAGCGTTACCCATAGACTTTGTCGTTGCGCTATCTGCTAGCAGATAGACTTCCAGACTCTGGGGAAATAGATAAAGTGCCTCATTGTCAAAATCCTGATGTATCCCTTTAAGTAGATTAAAACACCATTCAGAGAGAAGATACTAGCTGCTTCCTGGGATCTCAATGGGCTGGTGGTTGTTTGACAAGCACAGTATATGTTTCAGAGACGTTTTCTACATTTTTCCATACTTTCCCTCTTCCTCACAATACTCAAACCTTCTACTGTGTTTTGTGGCCATTCCTCTGACAGGGATACATTGTAGCCTTTTCTCTCTTAAGAGAAACTCTCTGTCGTTTGACAAATGTACGCTGGGCCCGGAGCCATCAGCCTCTGTCTTGGTTTCTAACCATAGGAGGAACAGATGACTGTAAGGCCGTTTGGACTTCATTTAAACAGCCGGGGCCCTGTGTGGAGAGGGGGATAACAAACAGAGGAGGGTGGCATTGTAAAGCCCCATTCATCCTCCCCTCCTGTAAAGAACTGCTCCCCATTGGGATTTATGTGACAGAGGTCCTCCAATGCTTGGCAAGAGGGATGGCTGTCTGTTGGCGGTGTGTGAGGCCTCCTTCTGTTGTTGTGTTCACTTCTCGTCTCTCTTTCCTTTCTCCCTTTCTTCAATTGCCTCCCCTTTCATCCTTTATCCCCCCCCCAAGTAGCGTTGAGAATATAGTTCCCTTCATATCTCTCCCATGTCCCCTCCACTTTTATCCTCACCTTGTCATTCTCGTTCTCCACTTTCCTCTATCCTCCCCCGCTCTCCGGCTCTGTGTCCGTTGCTGAGGAGGCCTCATTGCTCTTTGCCAGGCATTCACTTCTGATATTACCTCTTCATCCTCTTCCTTACTCACACTAACACACTCCCCATAGCTCCAGCAGGTAGTTTGCCCTTCAAACCAGCGTCTCATTTTCATCTCACTCAATCAACCCAACTCTGCTAAAAGAGCGCCACGTGCGAGAAACGCCGGTCATGCTTCGAGGCCCGATAACATCACTTCACAGCCTCTCTTCGCCGCTCTTAATGCCACTAAGTATATGCTCTGATTGTAATTGGTTACAGGCAGTCTATGAAATGCCGACTTGGGAACCAAGGGACTCTGAGGGAGATATTTTTTGGAAAAGAAATGCTGTCATATTTGTTCTACCACCGCATATGTAAACAGACACGGTATCAAATATAAATCACGTCTCGACAGTAAGCTGGTTGGCTTGCCCGGCGCGAGTAAAACGACTTTTATTAAATTGTTGGACAACAACAATATAGATCGGTTGTCCGAATGGACAAGTACAAATAAATCATGCAAAAATCACAATATCAAACAATTAGGCTACTCTGATCAGAATTAGGTCGGCGTCTTCCAGATAAAATGTGTCGCACACGGCCTTCCCAGTCTCCGTAGAGCGCAGCAGGGTATAATGATTGTAGGCCTGCATTGACGGGCACGACTGGCCTTTCAATCATGCAGTCGCGCAATGCTTTTTTTGAGATCAAAGCGAGCCGCTTGTGCATATTTTAGTTGACATTCATTGCTGGTTAGTGAGTTATTTATCCAGTTATAGCTAGCTCATTTTTGGTCAGCAATGAAAATCCTGGAAAAGTCATAGTGTGTGTGTGTGCCAGTGGGCCATTGCCAGAGGAGCGAGAGGGTGAGAGACGGATGTTTGTGCAACAGGTAAAATAATATACAGCAGAGTAACTATATTTGCCAATTCAAAACCTATTGTGTAGTTTGGCTGGCCATCTCGCTAGTTATTTGTCTAGCTAGTAGCATGTATTAATGTCATGTCAATTTTTAGAGTAGCCTAATTGACCAGTAACTCCTATGCTACAAGATCTCCCCTGAACACTGAATATTTTAACCTTACAAATAGATTAACATCTTAGTTAGCTACCTCACCCACCCGGAGGGGGGACAAGTGACTTGAGCTTCTGACAAATAAAAAATCAGTCCTACTTGTCCAAAGGACAAGTGGCTAAAAAAGTGAATGTCAACGCCTGTAAATGATAGCTGGTGTGTGTGTGCATGGGCTGCACTCCATGGGGTCAATATATCATGCTTCCTGAGAAGTCAGAGCTGTTTTTGATTTATTTTATCTCTGCAGTCTGCTAAAGAACAGATTGTACTGCTATATATAGCGTGGCCTCTCTCTCGCTCTCCTTCTCTCTCTTTATATATACATACAGTGCATTCGGAAAGTATTCAGACTCCCTCCCTTTTTCCACATTGTTACTTTACAAGCTTATTCTAAAATGGATTAGATTAAACGTTTTCCTCATCAATCTACACAATACTCCATAAGGGCAAAGAAAAAACTACTTGATTGGAGTCCACCTGTGGTAAATTCAATTGATTGGAGTCCACCTGTGGTAAATTCAATTGATTGGACATGATTTCAAGAGGCACACACCTGTCTATATAAGGTCCCACAGTTGACAGTGCATGTCAGAGCAACAACCCAGCCATGAGGTGGAAGGAATTGTCCGTAGAACTCCGAGACAGGATTGTTTTGAGGCACAGATCTTGGGAAGGGTACCAAAAAATGTATGCAGCAGTGTATGTCTCCAAGAACACAGTGGCCTCCATCATTCTTAAATGGAAGAAGTTTGGAAACACCAAGACTCTTCCTAGAACTGGCCTCCCGCCAAACTGCGCAATCAGGAGAGGCCTTGGTCTGTGAGGTGACCAAGAACCTGATTGTCACTCTGACAGAGCTCCAGAGATCCTCTGTGGAGATGGGAGAACCTTTCAGAAGGACAACCATCTCTGTAGAACTCCACCAATCAGGCCTTTATTGTAGAGTGGCCAGACAGAAGCCACTCCACAGTAAAAGGCACATGACAGCCCGCTTGGAGTTTGCCTTAAGGCACCTAAAGGACACAAGATTCTCTGGTCTGATGAAACCAAGATTCAACTCTTTGGCCTGAGTGACAAGCGTCACATCTGGAGGAAACCTGGCACCATCCCTACGGTAAAGCATGGTGGTGTGGGGATGTTTATCAGCGGCAGGGACTGGGAGACTAGTCAGGATTGAGGGAAGGATGAACAGAGCAAAATACATATAGATCCTTGATGAAAACCTGCTCCACAATGACCCTATGCACACAGCCAAGACAACGCAGCAGTGGCTTGGGGACAAGTCTCAATGTCATTGAGTGGTCCAGCCAGAGCCCGGACTTAAACCCATCTAACATCTCTGGAGAGACCTGAAAATAGCTGTGCAGTGTCGCTCCCCATCCAACCTAACACAGCTTGAGAGGATTTGCAGAGAAGAATGGGAGAAACTCCCCAAATACAGGTGTGCCAAACTTGTAGCATCATACCCAAGAAGACTTGAGGGTGTGATCGCTGCCAAATGTGCTTCAACAAAGTACTGAGTAAAGGGTCTGAATACTTATAGTAGCAGTCAAAGTTTGGAACCACCTACTCATTTCAGGGTTTTTCTACATTGTAGAATAATAGTGAAGGCATCAAAACTATGACATAACACATGGAATCATGTAGTAACCCAAAAAGTGTTAAACAAATCAAAATGTATTTTATATAATTGTTATTCATATTATACATATGGCAAGAATATCTCAAATAAGCTAATTTAAATGACTGTCCATTACTTTAAGACATGAAGGTCAGTCAATACGGAAAATTACACACTTGTTTCAAGTGTAGTCGCAAAAACCATCAAGCGCTATGATGAAACTGACTGTCACGAGGACCGCCACAGGAAAGGAAGACGCAGAGTTACCTCTACTACAGAGGATAAGTTCATTAGAGTTGACTGCACCTCAGACTGCTGCCCAAATAAATGCTTCACAGAGTTCAAGTAACAGACACATCTCAACATTAACTGTTCAGAGGAGACTGTGTGAATCAGGTCGAATTGCTGCAAAGAAACACCTACCGATGGACACCAATAATAAGAAGAGAATTTCTTGGGCCAAGAAACACGAGCAATCGACATTAGACCGGTGGTCTGATGAGTCCAAATGTAAGATATTTGGTTCCAACCGCCGTGTCTTTGAGACGCAGAGTAGGTGAACAGTTCTCATCATGAAGCATGGATGAGGGGGTGTGGCGGTGCTTCGAATTTAAGGCACACTTTTACCAGCATGGCTACCACAGCATTCTGCAGCGATACACCATCTCATCTGGTTTGCACTTAGTCCCTCTATCATTTGTTTTTTTTGACAGGACAATGACCAAACACACCTCTAGGCTGTGTAAGGGCAATTTGACCAAGAAGGAGAGTGATGGGAGTGCTGCATCAGATGACCTGGCCTCCACAATCACCCAACCTCAACCCAATTGAGATGGTTTGGGAGAAGTTGGACCGCAGAGTAAAGGAAAAGCAGCCATCAAGTGCTCAGCATATGTGGGATATCCTTGAAGACTGTTGGAAAAGCAATCCTCGTCTAGCTGATTGAGAGAATGCCCGGAGTGTGCAAAGCTGTCATCATGGCAAAGGGTGGCTGCTTCTTAAGTATATTTTGATTTGTTTAACACTTTTTTTGGGGGGGGGGGGTTAACTACATGATTCCTTATGTTTCATAGTTTTTGATGTCTTCATTATAGTAAAAAAATAGTTATAGTAAAAAAAAGAGACCCTGGAACAGTAGATGTGTCAACTTTTTGAATGGCAGTGTATGGAAATGTGATATTTATTATTATTATTTATTATTAGAAACCTGTTTTTGCTTTGTCATTATGGGATATTGTGTGTAGATTGATGAGGGAAAACAACTATTTAATCCATTTTAGAATAAGGGTGTAACGTAACAAAATGTGGAATGGGTCAAAGGGTCTGCATATTTTCCGAACAAAAATATAAACGCAACATGCAACAATTTCAACGATTTTACTGAGTTCATATAAAGAAATCAGTCAATTGAAATAAATTCATAAGACCCTAATCTATGGATTTCACATGAATGTGCAGGGGTGCAGCATATACCTATCCACTTGGGAGCCAGGCCCAGCCAATGAGAATGAGTTTTCCCCACAAAAGGGCCATACTATAGACAGAAATACTCCTCAGTTTCATCAGCTATCTTTGTGGCTGGTCTCAGATGATCCCGCAGGTGAAGACGCCAAATGTGGAGGTCCTGGGCTGGCATGGTTACACGTTGTCTGCGGTTGTGAGGCCGGGTTGGATGTAATACCAAATTCTCTAAAATGACATTTGGAGGCGGCTTATGGTAAAGAAATTAACAGTCAATTCTCTGGCAGCTCTGGTGGACACTTCTGTAGTCAGCATGCGAATTGCATGCTCCCTCAACTTGAGACATCTGTGGCATTGTGTTGTGTGACAAAACTGCACATTACAATGTGGACTTTTGTCCCCAGCACAAGGTGCACCTGTGTAATGATCATGCCGTTTCATCAGCTTCTTGATATGGATTACCTAGGCAAAGGGGTCATGCTGACTAACAGGTCTGTACACATTTGTGGACAGAATTTGAGAGAAATATGCTTTTTGTGCGTATGGAACATTTCTGCTTCCTTTTTTTTTCAGCTCATGAAAACAACACTTGACTTGTTTCGTTTATATTTTTGAGAGCGAACTGGCATCACTAGATTAGATACAACACAACAAAAATGAAACGTTAAACAGCATAAAGGCTTAATTTATGAATGTATTTCAATGGGCAGAAGAGGCTCAGCTGACCTTTCTACAGATGTTACCTGTTACCCTGCTGTTAGTCTACACACAGAGAACACAACAGCCTTATTTAGCCCAATTGATTTCATCCCACATCATATACCTCAATAACATGTCGCTAATGCAATCACGCCAGCAGTAATGCACTCTAGGCAGAACAAGCGGTAATGTGGAGTCTGTGTCATATGAGACTCCACTGCCACTGTAAGAGGCCCAGGCTGGCTTCATAAAGCACTGTGTTTAATGTATCTTGCATCGGGAACATTTAGCCCGAGCAGCAGCTAAAAGCAGAGCTGAACCCAAAGACCTTCCCAGGGTCATTCCCTAATGTGGAATTGAACTGCCTGACATGACAAAATTGACTCCTCGCTCTTCGCCGAACACTCGACGCTAATGGACGCCGCGGTAATTGACATCAACAGCTTCTGATTGGGCCATATGCCGCACACGGTCGAAACGCAGTCAGTGCCTCTCAAATGGCCCATTTTGTCTTCATAACTTGCTTTTAATTTTTATTAACATATTGCTTTAATGACTGGTTATTCTTTTTTTGCATCGGTCTCTGCCAAATTGCCACATCAATTTCACCGGGCGCTGTAATTCTTGAAACCTAACAGCGGCGCTGTAATTCTTGAAACCTAACAGCGGCGCTGTAATTCTTGAAACCTAACAGGGGTGCTGTAAGAATCACTGCCGTTTTTTATCTATTTTCCCACTCGACTAATGAGATCACTTGAGCTGTTGGTGATTATGCAACAAAGCTTATGCGGAGGGGAAGATGAATGTATTAAATTGTGTGGTGTTTGTGTGTGTGCCGTGTGCATGTCGACTCAGAGGTGCGGGAGATGTTTAGCTGCTGCTACTACTGAGTAACCTAACGTAGCGGGCGTAAAAGAAACGTCTGAGTGGGGTCTCCACCACCGGATGCTTCCGGTATCTCTGACCTGCTGAGGGTGCAGCTACTGTAAGGAGAATATAGCACGATGATGCCACAGATTCAATGCTTTGCAAGCCCTCTCCAGAGGCCTGACCTAAGAAGCCCACTTCTTTGATGCAACATTGTCTTAATGTATTTGGAACCCATCCACTCCAATTATACCAACGTTCGGATGGTGAGAGGAACTACTGAATATTAATGTATCCACCATCTCCAAAAAGGTGGCTTCACGCCATTAGAGAAACTGTAATTAACAGACAGGGTTTAGCTAATAGTGATTCATCTAAAGGCATTGGAGGGTTTTCAGGGGGAGGTTAGCTGAATATGCACATTTCTGGATACCTCCCTTCAAAATCGGATCAGATGCCTGGAACCCTGAAGGTTGGCAAAGTGTCATCCGGTGATATCTAGAAAATTCAATCAGGACTTATGTGTTTTCCCTTCATTTATCCACATGCCGAGGACTCGTCGCTGTTATCATGCTATTATCATGCTATTATCATGCTATTATCATGCTATTATCATGCGGGAAAAAAACATTTGTTGTTGCTTGATTCTGCTTAATGGGAGCGCGTTAGAAGATGAAATGTTGAACGTTATTGAAATTAGTCTTAATTGCTGATGGCACCTCAGGTTAATTTATATTCCCTCGGTATGAAGTGTGTGTGTGTGTGTGTGTGTGTGTGTGTGTGTGTGAGAGAGTGCATGCATGTGTATCTGTGTGAGCATGTCTGTGTGCGGGCGCTAATATGTGAGAGTAGCTGTGCTATTTTCAGTCTTTAGTCAAGGAGGGGGGCGGTGTTAATGGAAGATGTGCTGTACTATAGGCGGGCGTGTGTGTACTGACTATGTGATGATGAGTATAGTGTTCTCCACTCCCATCGTCTCAACCTGCAAGTCTCCTCTAACATGCAGCAGTAGTCTGAGGGAAATGCCCTTCACTTCTTAACGGGCAAATATACCACCACCTCAGACGAGGCCCAACCTCAAACATACCGCAAATATGTCTACTTTTCCCCAAGTAGGAAAACGAAGCACAAAAAGTTGACTATTTAAGTTTTTCACTGTCGTTCTTGCCATTTTAATTATTGATGTTGACTAGTTTTTATTTCCACTTTGTTCTCCATCAAAGAATGGCCCTTAATTGCAGAGGACGAAAGAGGCTTTGGTTTTTGTAGAGGCCTTACACTACCAGCTTTTCACATGTCATTTGGATAAAAAGATGGAGGTGAAAGAGTGGGTCTCCCACTCTTTAGATTTGAGAGTGACGGGGTAACCGCAACAACAGTCAATCCACATTGTCACGATATATATATATATATCTCCACGTCAATTATAGTGGAAGAGTTAGGGCTGAGCAGACCATCCATGCGAAAGAAGTGGCTTTGGCTGAAATATGCAGAAGTGGGAATCTAACTTATCTGTGGCAATTATCCAATGTGGGACAGGTCAAAATGATGATAATAATGGAGAATTTTCTGAAGCAGAACAAAGGCATTAATGTGCAAATCAATGCAGAGCAGTGTAACAGGCCTCTATCGCCATAGTAAAAGATTGTCTTTGTCTTTACACGCCATACACTATTATTTTACGGCATACAGATATAGGATCTTAATTTGAGCCAGTTTGCTACAGCAGAAAAATAATCTTGCAGCAACAGGAAATGTGAATTATTATGTGGATTATAATTAATGGAACGTTTTGTAGAGGTTGATCCTTTTTTTGTAAGGGAAAATCAAGTCTGAATTTTCCAAGTGGATTTTGCAAACTTCAGAAGCCTTTTTAAACCTCAAATACACCACATGTTTAAAATGTCCTGCATTGCAGTAAAGTTCTCCTACAACATGGTAATCAAATGATGACCCAACATCTGTATTGTGACCTGGGTGATGGTATGAACCAGCCAATATATTGTTGAGGTCACCCCTACAATACTCACTGTTATTCTGTGTCGTTAATTCACTATGTTTCATTCCCCAAAATGGCCATAATTGATCAAACTTGAGAATAAATTGACAAACTTAAAACTCATTTTATTCTTGATTTCCCCATAGGGAAACCATGTTGTTGAAATGTTTTTCACCAGCAACCTCCTTCCCTCCTCTCTTGTTTCTCTTTTGGAAGGGGTGACCTTGAAACAAATGTGTCAAATGTTCCGAGGGAAACGCTTTGATGCACGGACTTGTCATTTCCACTGACCCATTTCTAGAATGGTCAGGGTTTCTCGAGAATGTGGATGCCTATCTGTGCGAAAGGACTTAAAAGATGTTTACACACACAGGCTATAAACATAGATTTTTAAAGGCTGTTTTGTTGTTGACTGCACCCGAGGGTTGGCTGGCAGGTGCACGGAGATTGGTGTATGAGCATTGACCTGTTATTTATATATACACTAGATGGCCGATAGGGGGCGCTGTGTTGAAGGCACCGCACCTCCATCTTGGTAGCCTCGTTTGAACCGTCCTGATCTCTCAAGCTTACATTCTATTTCGCTACACGGATACAGTCTGGACACGACAAGATGCAAACCGTTTGAGCCCCTCCCTCTTCTCCCACCATTTGGCCGGAACAATCAGCGTCCTCTGATAATCTGTGGGGGTGGTTTAGTTGATAACGACAATGATAAGCGCCTGTAGTCGAAGTCAAATCATAACAACAATGGTTTCTCTTGAGGTTGGTGTTGGAGCAGCTATATCAGAACTGGAGGGCATGACTTAATTGAAAGAACAGCAAATAACTGCATTGAGAACTTTTCTTGGGAGATGTTTTGTTATTTTATTGACTGGGGTTCGCAAGAGCTTGATTTACCAGAACTCTGCTTGTAGTCAAGAAAATGGAATGAATTGAACATTTGTCACATACACATAGTAAATATAACTACATAATTAGATGTTAAATGAGCCTGCGCTATGTTGAATTGGACTCCTTACATTAGCTAGCTAGTCAGTGCATAAGTAACAGACCTTCTTAAAGATAATAAGCTAGTTAGCTAATTTTAGCTGGTAGCTATATGCCTTGCTCTAAACTAACGTTACAAAGTTACGGAGAATAATAGACAGTATGATGTCTCCTGTTTGCAAGCCCATACCTATGAATGTTATTGTTATACTTTCTAATCTAGACTCTTGTGTTGCAAAAGGGGAGCCAGCATTCAGAGATCTCCTTTGAAAAGTTGGGAGAACTTTAAACATTGCTACCAAATTAAACCAGTGCCAGTTTATGGTCTGGGACCATATTCATAAAGCGTCTTAGTGTAGGAGTGCTGATGGAGGATCAGGTCCCCCCTGTTTGTAACTTCCGAAATATACACCCTAATAATTTTCACTTCCTTCTCAACCCTATCCTGTAGCACGCACATTCAAGAGAAAGCTTAACTTCTTGCGTCGAGCCATCCCGGATCCGGGATCGTGACTACAGCCTCAAGTCCATTACCATAACGCAACGTTAACTATTCATGAAAATCGCAAATGAAATGAAATCAATATGCTAGCTCTCAAGCTTAGCCTTTTGTTAACAACACTGTCATCTCAGATTTTCAAAATATGCTTCTCAACCATAGCAAAACAAGCATTTGTGTAACAGTATTGATAGCTAGCGTAGCATTTAGCGTTAGCATTTAGCGTTAGCATTCAGCAGGCAACATTTTCACAAAAACCAGAAAAGCATTCTATTAAATAATATACCTTTGAAGAACTTCGGATGTTCTAAATGAGGAGACTCTCAGTTTAATAGCAAATGTTCAGTTTTTCCTGAAAGATTATTTGTTTAGGACAAATGGCTCCGTTTTCTGCGTCACGTTTAGCTACGAAAAAAACCTGTATCCAGGATTGTGTAAATCTATCCGCAAGCTCATTAGCATAACACAACGTTAACTATTCATGACAATCGCAAATGAAATGACATAAATCTATTTGCTCTCAAGCTTAGCCTTTTGTTAACAACACTGTCATCTCAGATTTTCAAAATATGGTTTTGAACCATAGCTAAACAAGCATTTGTGTAACAGTATTGATAGCCTAGCATAGGATTATGCCTGGCATTCAGCATGCAACATTTTCACAAAAATCAGAAAAGCATTCAAATAAAATCATTTACCTTTGAAGAACTTCAGATGTTTTCAATGAGGAGACTCTCAGTTAGATAGCAAATGTTCAGTTTTTACAAAAAGATAATTTGTGTTGACAAATCGCTCCGTTTTCTTCATCACGTTTGGGTAAGAAAAAAAACGAAAATTATGTAATTAAAACGCAAACTTTTTTCCAAATTAACTCCATAATATCAACAGAAACATGGCAAACGATGTTTAGAATCAATCCTCAAGGTGTTTTTCACATATCTATCGATGATAAATCCTTTGTGGCAGTTGACTTTCTCTTCTGAAGAAATGGAACGCGCATGGACCTAGAGATTACGCAATAATTTCGACACAGGACACCGGGCGGACACCTGGTAAATGTAGTCTCTTATGGTCAATCTTCCAATGATATGCCTACAAATACGTCACAATGCTGCAGACACCTTGGAGAAACGACAGAAAGGGCAGGCTCATTCCTGGCGCATTCAAAGCCATATAAGGAGACATTGGAACACAGCGCCTTCAGAATCTGGGGCATTTCCTGTATGAAACTTCATCTTGGTTTCGCCTGTAGCATTAGTTCTGGGGCACTCACAGATAATATCTTTGCAGTTTTGGAAACGTCAGAGTTTTTTCTTTCCAAAGCTGTCAATTATATGCATAGTTGAGCATCTTTTCGTGACAAAATATCTTGTTTAAAACGGGAATGTTTTTTATCCAAAAATTAAAAGAGCGCCCCCTATCTCGAAGAAGTTAACCAGCTGATTTCCCATCATTTAACAGGACAATATCTCTGTCATGCTGCGTTGAGCCTCTAGGGTCGTCTTTACACTTGACACTTACATTTGACTGCTGCTCTCAGAATACGAAGATTGCATTGAGAAGACGGGTCTAGACGCACAAAAGACGCGTTGTGGTCAGATTGTGTTCAGATTTGGCTGACCACTTCGGGAAGGGGTCAGGGATGCTTTGTGTGCAGATTCTCCCTCAGTCTGGATGCAATTAGGCTACCGAAAGCACATACATTGGGCAACATCAGCATTCCTCCCACAAGTCTCCAGGATTTGGGACCGAGAGACACCTTTTCATTATAAATGTTGGAGGAAATATGTTCCTAGTGTGTGAGGACTGGGTTTGCTGGCCTCATAAATGTGAGCCAGCTAACTAATATTTAGAAAAGCAATGTTTTGTTTGGTTAGAGATATGCTCGCTGGCTAGCTAGCTACAGAGGTTAGCTACAGTACTTTGCTGCTGCCATCAGTTGTTGTGTTGTTATTATATTTGGTATATTCCACCATTTGTAGAATGCATACTGGCATTTGAATATAGAGCGGTAAAAGGGAATCCAGACGTGTACAGTACCAGTCAAACGTTTGGACACACCTACTCCTTTTAGAGTTTTAATTTATTTGTACTATTTTCTACATTGTAGAACAATCGTGAAGACAGCAAAACTATGAAATAACACATATGGAATCATGTAATAAGCAAAAAACTGTTAAACAAATCAAAATATATTTTAGTCTTGAAGGAGTTCCCACATATGCTGAGCACTTGTTTGATGCTTTTCCTTCACTCTGCGGTCCAACTCATCCCAAACCCTCTCAATTGGGTTGAGGTTGGGTGATTGTGGAGGCCAGGTCATCTGATGCAGCCACTCCATCACTCCCCTTCTTGATCAAATAGCCCTGAAACAGCCTGGAGGTGTGTTTTGGGTCATTGTCCTGTTGAAAAACAAATGAGAGTCCCACTAAGCACAAACCAGATGGGATGGCGGATCGCTGTGGTAGCCATGCTGGTTAAGTGTGCCTTGAATTCAAAACAAATCACCGACAGTGTCACCAGCAAAGCACCATCACACCCACACCTCTGTGTTTCACGGTGGGAACCACATATGTGGAGATAATCCTTTCACCTACTCTGCATCTCACAAAAATCTCTAATTTGCACTCATCAGACCAAAGAACAAATGTCCACCAGTCTAATGTCCATTGCTCATGTTTCTTTGCCCAAGCAAGTTTCTTCTTCTTTTTGGTGCCTTTTAGTAGTGATTTCTTTGCAGCAATTCAACCATGAAGGACTGATTCACTAAGTCTCCTCTGAACAGTTGATGTTGAGATGTGTCTGTTACTTGAACTCTGTGATGCATTTATTTGGGCTGCAATCTGAGTTGCAGTTAACTCGAATGAACTTGTCCTCTGCAGCAGAGGTAACTCTGGGTCATCCTTTCCTGTGGCGGCCCTTATGAGGGCCAGTTTCATCATAGCGCTGGATGTTTTTTGCAACCGCACTTGAATAAAGTTATTGAAATGTTCCGTATTGACTGACCATATCTTAAAGTAATGATGGACTATCATTTCTTTTAGCTTTTTTTTTAGTTGTTCTTGCCATAATATGTACTTAGCCCTATTTGGTAAAAGACCATCTTCTGTATACCACCCCTACTTTGTCACAACACAACTGATTGGCTCAAACGTATTAAGAAGGAAATACATTCCAGAAATGAACCTTTTAACAGGTGTGCCTTGTTATTGAAATGTATTCCAGGTGACTACCTCGTGAAGCCGGTTGAGAGAATGCCAAGAGTGTGCAAAGCCGACATCAAGGCAAAGGGTGGCTACTTTGAAGAAATCTCAAATATCATATATATTTTGATCTGTTTAACACTTTTATGGTTACTACATGATTCCATATGTGTTATTTCATAGTGTTGATGTCTTCCCAATTATTCTCCAATGTAGAAAATACTAAAAATAGATTAAAACCCTTGTATGAGTAGGTGTGGTTGATACACTTAGGTTGGAGTCATTAAAACTAGTTTATGTAAACTTCCGACTTCAACTGTATATATGGAAAGTTTATACAGATAAAAGCAGATACAACGTTTTACCGATAAATACCAATACAGATCAATAAGAAATATTTAGTGACAATAGTAGTTGATTTAGCCTGCTCCTGCTAATTAACTCTCAATCACTGTCTACCTCAAGACAGGGTTTTGATGGTCAGACTAAGCCAAGCATATCCCAAGCTAGCCTGGCTCCCAAGTTGTTTCAAATCAAACAGGAACATTTCTCCACTCCTTCAATTTGGACCTCATTCACTCCCACAACTCACTGTACTTCACCTTTGAGACAATTTGTTCTGTTAAAACCAGGGAATGCTGTGAACTCCTTGGCTGGTTGGGTTTTAAACAGCTCTGCTGTTGAAAACCTGGACTGGCAAGCAGCATGATGGATGCCCTTAGACTTTGATGCCTCTAACTCAGTGTCTATTGTGTCCATCAATTTCGTGCGGACACCGATGGACTTGCTAATCCTGTCTGCTGCTTGCTCAGTCATATTTGGACCTAGGTCCTTCAAAAATGACTTCAAGAAGTTGTTGTTTTCCAGGTGTAAGTCAAGGGGTACATTCTTTCCCTTCCCATTCCAGAACCTGTTCCAGGTAAAACTGTGCCAACTGAGGGGAAAGAGGGGCATTGACAGCAGAAAGAGTACTGTCGGCATATTGGCTTTTGACCATAGGTCTTGTGGAACAACAGAGCTACATTCTGTATAACCTCAACACCTCCCCATTTCCCTCCTTCAATGCATCCTTCATGTGGGACAGAAAGAAGCGAAAACTGAGTCTGAGCCTCAAAATGTTGTTTATTTGTTGTCCCCTTCACTAGACCAGGGTGTGTTCATTACGGAAACTGTTGAAGAACCAAACGAAACGGGGAGGGACCTACCTGAATTTGTCCAGTGGAAACTACTGTTTGTATTTTCTGTTTGGAGTAATCGGTTTCTGTTGCAAAGCGTGTTTACAGACAGATTATTTCACTTATAATTCACTGTATCACAATTCCTGTGGGTCAGAAGTTTTACATACACTGAGTTGACTGTGCCTTTTTAACAGCTTGGAAAATAACAGAAAATTATGTGATGGCTTTAGAAGCTTCTGATAGGCTCGTTCAAGTCAAATCAAATGTTATTTGTCACATACACATGGTTAGCAGATGTTAATGCAAGTGTAGCAAAATGCCTGTGCGTCTAGTTCCGACTAGAATGCAGTAATAACCAACGAGTAATCTAACATTTGTACAACTACTACCTTATACACACAAGTGTAAAGGGATAAAGAATATGTACATAAAGATATGAATAAGTGATGGTACAGAGCGGCATAGGCAGGATGCAGTAGATGGTATCGAGTACAGTATATACATATGAGATGAGTAATGTAGGGTATATAAACATAAAATGGCATAGTTTAAAGTGGCTAGTGATGCATGTATTACATAAAGATGGCAAGATGCAGTAGATGATAGAGAGTACAGTATACACATTTACATATGAGATGAGTAATGTAGGGTATGTCAACATTATATTAAGTGGCATTGTTTAAAGTGGCTAGTGATACATTTTTACATCAATTACCATCAATTTCCATTATTAAAGTGGCTGGAGTTGAGTCAGTATGTTGGCAGCAACCACTCAATGATAGTGGTGGCTGTTTAACAGTCTGATTGCGAGTTCAAACCCCCGAGCTGATTTGTACCTTGTCAGCTCGGGGGTTTGAACTCGCAACATTCCGGTTACTAGTCCAAAGCTCTAACCACTAGGCTACCCTGCCGCCCCATGGGACCACGCAGCTGTCATACCACTCAGGAAGGAGATGCATTCTGTCTCCTAGAGATGAATGTACTTTGGTGCGAAAAGTGCAAATCAATCCCAGAACAACAGTAAAGGACCTTGTGAAGATGCTGGAGGAAACAGGTACAAAAGTATCTATATCCACAGTAAAATGGGATAACCTGCAAGGCCGCTCAGCAAGGAATTAGCCACTGCTCCAAAACCGCCATAAAAAAGCCAGACTACGGTTTGCAACTGCACATGGGGACAAAGATCGTACTTTTTGGAGAAATATCTTCTGGTCTGATGACACAAAAATAGAACTGTTTGGCCATAATGACCATCGTTATGTTTGGAGGAAAAAGGGGGATGTTTGCAAGCCGAAGAACACCATCCCAACCATGAAGCACTGGGGTGGCAGCATCATGTTGTGGGGGTGCTTTGCTGCAGGAGGGACTTCATGAGGATGGAAAATGTGGATATATTGAAGCATCTCAAAACATCAGTCAGGAATTTAAAGCTTGTTTGCAAATGGGTCTTCCAAATGGACAATGACCCCAAGCATACTTCCGAAGTTGTGGCAAAATGGCTTAAGGACAACAAAGTCAAGGTATTGGAGTGGCCATCACAAAGCCCTGACCTCAATCCTATAGAAAATTTGTGGGCAGAACTGAAAAATCTTGTGCGAGCAAGGAGGCCTACAAACCTGACTCAGTTACACCAGCTCTGTCAGGAGGAATGGGCCAAAATTCACACAGCTTATTGTGGGAAGCTTGTGGAAGGCTACCTGAAAAGTTTGACCCAAATTAAACAATTTAAAGGCAATGCTACCAAATACTAATTAAGTGTATGTAAACTTCTGACCCACTGGGAATGTGATGAAAGAAATAAAAGCTGAAATAAATAATTCTCTCTACTATTATTCTGACATTTCACATTCTTAAAAAAAAGTGGTGATCATAACTGACCTAAGACAGGGAGTTTTTTCTAGGATTAAATGTCGGGAATTGTGAAAAACTGAGTTTAAATGTATTTGGCTAAGGTATATGTAAACTGACAACTTCAACTGTATTTCAGCAAGATGGTAAACCAATTGAAAAGGTATCAATTTTGTTTAATAGAATAGGAATAATTTCTCATATGGACATTTTCAAGCATTTCCTTTTTACTTATTCACTATTGCTAGCTTTGAAGCAAGCTGCTCGATAGGAGTTCCAACACAACAACGAGAATTGGGATCTTGATGCATCCCATTTTCTTGACTATTAGCGGAGCTAGCTGGTAAATCAAGCTCTTGGCGAACCCATCTTCTCTCATGAGAAAAGCCTTCAAATGCAGTTATTTTCTTTTCTTTCAATGAAGTTAGTTCTGATATAACTGCTCCAACCCCAACCTCGTCAAGAGCAGCCATCTTTGTTATGATGATATATGTTTTTACTTCAACTACAGGCGCTTCGAGTTGTCATCATCAACTAAACCACCCCCACAGATTATCAGACGACGCTGATCGGTCCGGCTATATGTTGGGAGGAGAGAGAGGGCCTCATGTTTTGAATCTGGTCGCTTACAGAGTGGATCTGTGTAGTGAAACCAGGATGGTTCATACAAGGCTACCAAGATGGAGGCGCGGTGGCTTCAACACAGCGCACCCTATCAGTCATCTAGCGTATTTATAAACCATTGGTCAATACTCATACACCCCCGCACCTCTCTGATTCAGAGAGGCTGGGGTTGGGTTAAATGCGGAAGACACATTTCAGTTGAATACATTCAGTTGTGCAACTGACTAGGTATTGTCCTTTCCCTTTCCTTTCCATCTGCGTGTCTCTAGCCAGCCAACCCCAGGTGCAGTCTGGGGAATAAATGCCTTTAAAAACAAATCTATGTACAGAGCCTGTGTGTGTAAACATCTTTTCAGCCCTTTCGCACAGATGATGAAGGCATCCACCTGGGACCGCGGACGGAGATAGTTTCTGTGAGCTTTTCTAGAGAAACCCTGACGATTCTACAAATGGGATCATTGGAAATGACAAGTCTGGGCATCAAAGCGTTTCCTTCTCTGCACTCCCCCCACCATTTGTAAAAACCACACTTGAGAAGATATAGAAATGTATTTATTAATGTCTACATTAGTTTTTACCACATTCTATTAGAACCTTAATGCAGCGGTCCTCAAACTAGGGGTCGCCTGATATGAAAATGATTTCCTAAATCCTGAAATCTATTTCATAATATTGTCATGGGAGAAGATTGTACTTGCACTTGAATCATTCTCACAGTAAATTGCTAGGCCTGCTACGCTATGAAACCACACACTTTTTCAGAGGCTTGTATATTACCGGCTGCAATTTATATGGTGAAAACAATGTGTGGGGAGGTAGAGGCACATAAACTCACATCAATACCTTTTGTCAGGTAACACTGTTAAATGAAGAATTTATGCTATTGCTAGAAATCAAGAGGAAACTGACTAAACGACTGATTGCACGACTCAAACGCCCCAGTTTATGCTCCCAAATGGACGTTAGCTGTGAGGGCCGAGATGCCCGTGCATTGACTGCATACTATTCACAAGGACACATTGTTCTGTCTCGCGATTCCAGAGCATAAAACGGCACAGAGGATGTTCAATGTGCTGTGTGGCTATAATGACGAAAAACAGTTATTCCATGGGATTGAATGTTGGGCTTTTGCACAGTTAGGGCTCCATCTATGGCGGGACGGTGGGCAGGCCTTTGCACTCTAGTTATGAATGTGTCTCTCTGCCATATGGACGCATTGTATGAAACACTGAGAGCAACTGGCGGCGAAAGAGCTGAGCACAGAACTGCAGCAGGTAACTTTTAAACTACATCAAACACACCCACTCCGCACTCCTGTTTGCAAAGCTATGTGGAGATATGGGATCAGGGAATGACAACATTCTATTTCACACCGAGGCTCGGTGGTTATCGAGGCGCGGGGTGTTGGAATGATTTTTCGCATTGAGAGAGGAACTGTTGTCATTCACAATGGATGTAAAAAAAAACAGACTTGGTTGACTTTGTAATGAAAAGAAAATGTCTCCTTGCCTATGAAACGGACATATTTGGTAAACGTGATGCAAGCATGCAGGGGAAAAACAAAATGTCTACAGCTTAGTGACCGAATCAGTGGATTCAGAGGTAATTATTCCTATGGAAGCGAGTCTTTCAAAAGCGAACCATACCTTCCCTCGGCTGTGTGTGTTTCTAACAGAAAACAGCATCAGGAAGTGTCCCATACGAGTGATGAGTCCTCACCTCCAACGTTTGGAAGAGCACTTTGCAACCTACTTCCCAATCCGTTTGACTGTGATCCTGGCTCAGTTGACATGCTGGTAAGTGAAATATAACAGCTGATCGAGCTGTCATGTGACCTAATGCATTCACAGGTCATCACAGAGGAGTTTTGGTTCCTGACTCAAAGGGAATAAATACCCTGCCGGCTTAGCATTGATGCCGTGTTCAAAATAATTGGGAACTCCGACTGAGTAAAATCATTCTGAATGGTCATCCAAATTGGGAACTCGGGCATCTTTCTAGAGCTCTGACTTTCCGACCTAAAGATCACTGACATCATGATTTAACCTCGTTCCCAGTTGTCTTCAAAGCACCATAAAACTCATGGTCCCCTTCGCCAGCTCATATCTGTGTCGTCTGCATTAAAACCAAATATCAATCCAGGTTGGATGTGAGAGCAGAAATGTGGTGCGCACTGTCAACTACGCCCCCTGACTTTGAGCAGCTCCGACTCGGCATGCTTCAAGTACACCCATCTCATTAGTGGTGGTCAGATAAGAGACGTTGTGTCAGACTCATTTGGAATTGACTGTCATAGCCCGACATTAAAAGTATGTGATGGTGAGTTGAGAAGACGATCAAATACTGTTAGATTGTTTTTCAATTGACTGCCAAGCTCAGAAATAAAAAAATAATCTTTGGCTGTTAATTACATGCTTTTTTCCACATGGTTTGGGTCGGGACATTTTTCAGTTAACAAAATGTGATCGTGGGCCGAAAAGGTTTGGGAACCCCTTAATGCATACTTTTGAATTATATTATTCAAGCTAAACATAAAAAATAATATAATATAATTTCTAGAGATTACTAATGTTACTGTCTCCAATACAACAGATAAAAGAGAAGTCCAGACTTCAGTCAGCTGTAGGAGAGGAGGGGGGGGGCGCAATGCTAAGTTCAAGCTTTAATTCATAAATCTTTGTAGATGTCTTACAGTGTGTGGCTGTGAACAAGCAGTGAAAAAAAGAGCGCGAGAGAGGGGGAATCATTTTCCACCGACTGGACAGGCGCGCTTGGAACACCTGCTGGATTTGTCCTGGCTGTCAGGTCCGTGGGACTCGGCAGATGACCTCGGAATAATTCATTTCACACCTCTTCTGTGGCAGCCAGCCTCTCCTCTCTTCTCTCATAAGAAAAGCATTGTTAGCCGCGCTTTAGCTGAGAGCCAGGGGAATCACTTTGAAAGTCGGCTAATATCTCTTACTGTCAAAGCACTCCCTCTGAAAGACTTAAGGCACTGCTTTGCGATGACTCCTTCTATCTACTTGTGGTAGAGGCCAGGCCTTTCCACAACTGGAAAGGGAGGAAAAAAGTTCTGTGTGCCACTAAAAACTCCCAACTTATTCCAAAGACAAAACTAATCGCGGAATGTGTCAAAATCAATTCCGGAAGTTTCCTCCATAATAAGTTAGGTCGAAGTAATAGATTTTTATTCTGGTGAGGTAGTTCCTGTGGATGTCTAGGAAAGTTTTATGGAGCCATTTGCGACAGAATTTAGCTGGCATTGTAGCTGTGTAATGGCCCAAGCGCCATTCTCCATAAAATAAAAAATTGGGTCTGCAGACAAAAATAGCAGGTACAGAGATGGAGGAAAAAGGGCAAGAAGAGAAAGCTCAACAATAACACGCAACCTGCAAACTCTGTCACTTTCCTCTCCCCTCACTGGGAGAAAGCTGCTCTGCCTGGCTATTCCCTGGAGATTTTGATGTATTTTCCCCTCTCTGAGGAAGCAATGACTCCTTGACTTTAACACAGCGTGGAGCAACGAGAGGCCTTGCAGTATTTATAAAGAAATGAGCCGAAGAATTACAAACGGTCTTTTGAAGTCAAATGCAAACAATAGGGCTGGGATAGTGATATTTCATTTGCGTCTGCCCCGTGTAAGTGGACATGGTACAATTACATTAGCGAGGGTTTGAAAGTAGTACTGAACATGTCAGTACTTCTTCATAAGTTAGAGTAGTACTGTTGATGAAGTACGGAGATTCAACTAAAGGGCTGTTTTGGATTGGACCAATCTGACCTTCATGTTGAACTTGATTGAGGTTGAAATTGATCTGTAAATATATTCCAGAATTGACCTCTATCCACTGACTACGAATGCACTACCAATCAAAGCAGTTCACAAACATTGACCTCGGGCCTGTCGATTATACAGAATTGATTGTTTTTTTGTTTTTGTTTCAGTGTTGTCTTTATGGTCTCGTCTTCTTCTGTGCTGTGTGCACTGTGCACCTTCCTACTCATGCACAGACACCAAGCCCCTCCTCCTGACACCAAGCCCCTCCTCCTGACACCAAGCTCCTTCTCCTGACACTCACAACAACAACGACAAAAAGATAACTTCAGCTCTGACAACAAACAGTTTAAACTCGCTAATTGCATTTGGTCGATTTGGTCGAACAGAATCGGTCATATGGACACCGAAACGCTTAAAGACATTATTTTACTATAATGGAGAAGAGAACTTTTCTAACAATACCATTTTTAAGACTCTACTCCAAAAATGTAGAACAGAGCAGACCCTATTAAGACAAGAGTGTCAATGAACATGATTGTGGAAAATGTATGCTCAGTTTTTTGTACTACTAGCAGAATTTTAGCCAGACTGTCATCTGCTAGCTGTCCAATCGGTGTTTTATACATTTGCATAGTGCATAAAAATACTAATTTATATAAGGATTTGGCAACTTGTTTTCATTCTGAAAAAGGAGGGTGTATTCATAACAGTTCTACCATGTTAGCGAGCAAATGGATCCACGTTGGCGTTTAAATATAGATATTAGCTGGCTTCTCACTAGCATGTGGGCTTGTGCTTGAGAGATTGTTTGAAACCTGTGTGTTTCAATAATGCCTCCTACAAGTAGCTGGTCATTATTAGTGGATTTGCATGGTTCTGGTTAAATTTGTAACAGAAAATGCATTTTCACAGACTGACTTGAAATGCAGATCAGTGATTATAGCAAAAATGCAGGTTAAACTATTTTGATAAAATAAATAAATTGTGTTTTTTTAAATTGCGCAAACAAAGTCTAGATATAATCTTTATATGTACAAAACAAAAATGCAGATATGATTTTTAGGACACATTGCCCAGCCCTACATCGACCACACAACTCAAACTACAGCACATTTAGTCAGCGCATCCAAAAACATCTCCCAAGACAAAATTAGGCCAAAAATCTGTACCAACCTGCTGCATTTCAATGTTTGTTTCTCCTGCCATCATTTTGTCTGTCAACCCTCTGGCAAGTTTTCAGAAAACTGTGATTAGTGACATTGGAGAAAGTCCTATCTTTGCAATATTGGAGCTGAATTTGTGTAATTCAATGAAACACAGAGGTGTGTGGTATTCCTTCACAAACTATCTTAATAATGTATGCTACAGCAGGATACTAAGGCTCAGTACAGGAGAGCACTGTAGACTTGATGACCCCTATCTTCCATGAAAAATGTACTTCTCAGATATTGAGAAGACTACCCTTTATTTAGACTTTATTCAGATCATGTTTTGTGGAAATTATGTTCAAAGTTTTTGATAGGCCCATGTTTGAAGTGTGGTATTTAGGTTTTATGTTTCACAGATCCAGGCACATGTTGACAGTTCTAATTTAAATCTCAGAACAAACCAATGTGCCTCAGTGTCTTCCGTTTGATTCTATCTTTGTTTTAACTTGCCAAGAACTTTTCCCTAGTCTATTCGGGCCCATGTAGTTTCAACTTTCAAACATCAATGGAAACTAAAACCGCAGCATTGCATCAGAACATGTTCTTCTCACGCTCACAAATTTGCTCTGCATTCACTTTGTTTTTGTTTTTTAAAGATATGACATGCGGCAACAATAATAAGAAAAAGCTCAATCCCTTTTGCTTACTTTTGGGCTCTGGCAGATTTGATATCAGCCCCTTTTCATATCGTCAAGAATGTTATGTCCGCCATTTTGTTTCCAAATGAGTCACAGATGAAAATGACCAAGTTATACTGAGCGCTGTCACTTCGGTAATGAAATATGGTCCAAACCATTTGTCTTGTTTGGTCACGGTTTTCCCCATTAGTCATACCTCCTTGCCATTAGCTCCTCAGGAGCCCCTTTCAACCCAAGGACACTTAGACTCTCCCTCCAAGTGAGACTGAGACCCTCAAACGCTCGAAGGGAGATGACACTGGTTAGAACGGGGAGAAAGTGGTTTGAACGGGGAAAAAGGGGTTAGAACGGGGAAAAATGGGTTAGAACGGGGAGAAAGGGGTTAGAAGTGGGGAGAAAGGGGTTAGAAGTGGGGAGAAAGGGGTTAGAACGGGAGAAAGGGGTTAGAACGGGGAGAAAGTGGTTTGAACGGGGAAAAAGGGGTTAGAACGGGAGAAAGGGGTTAGAACGGGAGAAAGTGGTTAGAACGGGAGAAAGTGGTTAGAACGGGAGAAAGTGGTTAGAACGGGAGAAAGGGGTTAGAACGGGAGAAAGGGGTTAGAACGGGGAGAAAGGGGTTAGAACGGGAGAAAGGGGTTAGAACGGGGAGAAAGGGGTTTGAACGGGAGAAAGGGGTTAGAACGGGGAGAAAGGGGTTAGAACGGGAGAAAGTGGTTAGAACGGGGAGAAAGTGGTTAGAACGGGGAAAAAGGGGTTAGAACGGGAGAAAGGGGTTAGAACGGGGAGAAAGTGGTTTGAACGGGGAAAAAGGGGTTAGAACGGGGAGAAAGGGGTTAGAACGGGGAGAAAGTGGTTAGAACGGGAGAAAGTGGTTAGAACGGGAAAAAGTGGTTAGAACGGGAAAAAGTGGTTAGAACGGGAGAAAGGGGTTAGAACGGGAGAAAGTGGTTTGAACGGGGAAAAAGGGGTTAGAACGGGGAGAAAGGGGTTAGAACGGGAGAAAGTGGTTAGAACGGGGAGAAAGTGGTTAGAACGGGAGAAAGTGGTTAGAACGGGGAGAAAGGGGTTAGAACGGGAGAAAGGGGTTAGAACGGGAGAAAGGGGTTTGAACGGGAGAAAGGGGTTAGAACGGGAGAAAGTGGTTAGAACGGGGAGAAAGTGGTTAGAACGGGAGAAAGTGGTTAGAACGGGAGAAAGGGGTTAGAACGGGAGAAAGGGGTTAGAACGGGGAGAAAGGGGTTAGAACGGGGAGAAAGGGGTTTGAACGGGGAGAAAGTGGTTAGAACGGGAGAAAGGGGTTAGAACGGGAGAAAGGGGTTAGAACGGGAGAAAGGGGTTAGAACGGGAGAAAGGGGTTAGAACGGGAGAAAGGGGTTAGAACGGGAGAAAGTGGTTAGAACGGGGAGAAAGGGGTTAGAACGGGAGAAAGGGGTTAGAACGGGAGAAAGGGGTTAGAACGGGAGAAAGTGGTTAGAACGGGGAGAAAGTGGTTAGAACGGGGAGAAAGGGGTTAGAACGGGGAGAAAGGGGTTAGAACGGGAGAAAGGGGTTAGAACGGGGAGAAAGGGGTTAGAACGGGAGAAAGGGGTTTGAACGGGGAGAAAGTGGTTAGAACGGGGAGAAAGGGGTTAGAACGGGGAGAAAGGGGTTAGAACGGGAGAAAGGGGTTAGAACGGGAGAAAGGGGTTTGAACGGGGAGAAAGGGGTTAGAACGGGGAGAAAGGGGTTAGAACGGGGAGAAAGGGGTTTGAACGGGGAAAAAGGGGTTTGAACGGGGAAAAAGGGGTTTGAACGGGGAAAAAGGGGTTAGAACGGGAGAAAGGGGTTAGAACGGGAGAAAGTGGTTAGAACGGGAGAAAGTGGTTAGAACGGGGAGAAAGGGGTTAGAACGGGGGAGAAAGGGGTTAGAAGGGGGAGAAAGGGGTTAGAACGGGGAGAAAGGGGTTAGAACGGGGAGAAAGGGGTTAGAACGGGGAGAAAGGGGTTTGAACGGGGAGAAAGGGGTTTGAACGGGAGAAAGGGGTTTGAACGGGGAGAAAGGGGGTCAGAAGTGGGAGAAAGGGGGTTAGAAGTGGGAGAAAGGGGTTAGAAGTGGGGACTGAGGCTGTGACTGACTCCGTTGTGCCGGCCATGGGGGGGACTTGTTATGGGGAGAGATAGAGAAAGAAAGGAGGACAAGTGGGAAGAAAGACTTGGGAGGGGGGTAAAGAGGGATAGAGACAAGAATAGTGAGGCAGATGGACAGTTTCAGGGACACCAGAATAGTGAAGGGCACAAAAGAGAAGGATGGAGAAATAGGTAGATGAAGATGCTAGAGGGGAGGGAGTAAACCCTCTCTCTCTGATAAGGGCACTGTTTGGTTTGTCCCGTGACCGTTAATAGGCTACTCGCTGAACAATAACTGCTTTTGAGAAAGGCATGGGCAAGTTTTTTTTTAAACACTGTAAATGTAGAGTCTCTTTCAGTGAGCATATATCCGAACGGATGCGTTGATGGGGCCTGAGTCCCCTTTCATTCTGAGAAGGCTTTTTAGGACATTCAGGGAAAGGCACCATTGTTTTCTTAAGGTCAGATATTGTGTCTGGAGTTTATGGTCAGTGCACTCGAGGCCATTGGGAGCTCTCAGACAATTTAGTCCTGTGCACTACAGGAGGGCGACAAATCAAGGAGGAGCACTAAAACTGGCTTGAGGAAGACCTGGAGAAAGGAGGACTGGGTTTATGTAGGTCTCTAGTTTGTACAGTAAACTGTACGTTTATGGCTGCTGGAGTGTGTGTGTGTTGTGTATATTCACTTTAATTACTATATCTGTATTTGTATGTGTAGGTCCACACTTTTTAAGTACACATGCGCATGTGTGCACTTAGTGTGTGTAGTAGATGTGTTTTTGTGTGTGTGTGCTCCTGTGTGTCGTTAAATGAAGCGTAATGAATCTCACTGATCTGTGTCTCCGAGAGCTGGACAAGGGCCACTGAGGTGTTATCTGCTGCCCTCGCAGATGCCAGGGGGCAGGCACCAGGGAGGGGACTAATTACCGGACAGCTGCCCAGCAACCCTCACCCTGCCCCTGGGGATAGCCGGCAGGCTCGCCTCTCCGTCCTCCAGTCCCCAGCCCTGGCCTCACCAGGCTCAGACTGACTCCATCAGAACAGGGTGACAGTAGAGCCCAGGGGGCTGTTGGTCCACCCCTCAACCCCCTTCTCATTAACAGGGGACAGTCAGAACAGGCCCACTTGTCACCACACTGACACCCCAGTCATCCCATTAGAAATGAGGGCTAATTAAGCAATAAGGCACGAGGGCGTGTGGTCTATACAGAGCCTTTGTAAAGGATTGACTTTTCACACATTTTGTTACGTTTCAGCCTTATTCTAAAATGGATTACATACAACAATTTCCTCAGCAATCTACAAACAATACCCCATAAGGACAAAGCGAAAACAGATTTTTAGAAATACCTTATTTACATAAGTATTCAGACCCTTTGCTATGAGACTTGAAATTGAGCTCAGATGCATCCTGTTTACATTGATCATCCTTGAGAGGTTTCTACAAGTTGATTGGAGTCCACCTGTGGTAAATGCAATTGATTGGACAGGATTTGGAAAGGCACACACACCTGTCTATATAAAGTCCCACAGTTGACAGTGCATGTTAGGGTAAAAACGAAGCCATGAGGTGGAAGGAATTGTCCGTAGAGCTCCGAGACAGGATTGTGTCGAGGCACAGATCTGGGGAAGGGTAGCAATAAATGTCTGCAGCATTGAAGGTCCCCAAGAACACAGTGGTCTCCATCAATCTTAAATAGAAGAAGTTGAGAACCACCGACACTCTTCCTAGAGCTGGCTGCCCAGCCAAATCAGGAGAGAAGGGCCTTGGTCAGGGAGGTGACCAAGAACGCGATGGACCCTCTGACAGAGCTCCAGAGTTCCTTTGTGGAGATGGGAGATACTTCCAGAAGGACAACTATTTCTGCAGCACTCCACCAATCAGGCCTTTATGGTAGCCAGCTCTCGGAAGAGTGTCGGTGGTTCTAAACTTCTTCTATTTAAGATTGATGGAGGCCACTGTGTTCTTGGGGACCTTCAATGCTGCAGATATGTATTGCTACCCTTCCCCAGATCTGTGCCTCGACACTTTCATGTGGCTTCGTTTTTACCCTGACATGCACTGTCAACTGTCAGACTTTATATAGACAGGTGAAGCCACTCCTCAGACTGAAGCCACTCCTCAGTAAAAGGCACATGACAGCCTGCTTGGAGTTTGCTAAAAATGCACCTAAAGGACTCAGACCATGAGAAACAAGATTCTCTGGTCTGATGGAACCAAGATTGATATCTTTGGCCTGAATGACAAGCGTGATGTGATGTCTGGAGGAAACCTGGCACCATCCCTACGGTGAAGCATGGTGGTGGCAGCATCATGCTGTGGGGATGTTTTTCAGTGGAAGGGACTGGGAGACTAGTCAGGTTTGAGGGATGGGTGAATTGAGAAAAGTACAGAGAGATCATTGATGAAAACCTGCTCCAGAGCGCTCCGGACCTCAGACTCCCTGTTCACCCACGACTACATGGCCAGGCACGACTCCAACACCATCGTTAAGTTTGCAGATGACACAACAGTGGTAGGCCTGATCGACGAGACAGCCTATAGGGAGGAGGTCAGAGACCTGGCCAGGTGGTGCCAGAATAACAACCTATCCCTCAACATAACCAATACTAAGGAGATGATTGTGCACTACAGGAAAAGGAGTACTGAGCACGCCCCCATTCTCATCGATGGGGCTGTAGTGGAGCAGGTTGAGAGCTTCAAGTTCCTTGGTGTCCACATCAACAACAAACTAGAATGGTCCAAACACACCAAGACAGTCGTGAAGAGGGCACGACAAAGACTATTCCCCCTCAGGAAACTAAAAAGATTTGGCATGGGTCCTGAGATCCTCAAAAGGTTCTACAGCTGCAACATTGAGAGCATCTGGCAACTGGTTGCATCACTGCCTGGTACGGCAATTCCTCGGCCTACGACCGCAAGACACAACAGGGTAGTGCGTATGGCACAGTACATCACCGTGGCATAGCTGCCTGCCATCCAGGACCTATACACCAGGCAGTGTCAGAGGAAGGCCCTAAAAATTGTGAAAGACCCCAGTCATAATATAATAATAATATATGCCATTTAGCAGACGCTTTTATCCAAAGCGACTTACAGTCATGTGTGCATACATTCTACGTATGGGTGGTCCCGGGACCCGGGTCATAGACTGTTCTCTCTACTACCGCATGGCAAGCGGTACCGGAGTGCCAAGTCTAGGACAAAATGGCTTCTCAAAAGTTTTTACCCCCAAGCCATAAGACTCCTGAACAGGTAACCAAATGGTTACCCGGACTATTTGCATTGTGTCCCCCCACCCCCCAACCCCTCTCTTAGGCTGCTGCAACTCTCTGTTTATCATATATGCATAGTCACTTTAATTCATGTACATTCATGTACATACTACCTCAATTGGCCTGACCAACCAGTTCTCCCGCACATTGGCTAACCGGGCTATCTGCATTGTGTCCCACCACCCACCACCCACTCTTTTTACACTACTGCTACTCTCTGTTCATCATATATGCATAGTCACTTTACCCATATCTACATGTACATACTACCTCAATTAGCCTGACTAACCGGTGTCTGTATATAGCCATGCTACTGTTATTTTCAAATATCTTTTTAATGTTTTATTTCTTTGCTTACACACACACACACCTTTTTTTCACACTATTGGTTAGAGCCTGTATTTCACTGTAAGATCCAACTACACCTGTTGTATTCGGCACACGTGACAAATAAACTTTGATTTGATTTGGGGGCGAAGGTTTACCTTCCAACAGAACAACGACCCTAAGCACACAGCCAAGAAAATGCAGGAGTGGCTTCGGGCCAAGTCTCTGAATGTCCTTGAGTTGCCCAGCCAGAGCCCGGACTTGAACCCGATCGGGCATCTCTGGAGGGACCTGAAAATAGCTGTGCTGCGACGCTCCCCATCCAACCTGACAGAGCTTGAGAGGATCTGCAGAGAAGAATGGGAGAAACTCCCCAAATACACGTGTGCCAAGTTTGTAGCATCATACCCAAGACGACTCAATGCTGTAATTGCTGCCAAAGGTGCTTCAATAAAGTACTGAGTAAAGGGTCTGAATACTTATGTAAATGTGATATTTCACATTTAATTTTTTATAAATTAGCAAAAAACAAAATTGCTTCATCATTATGGGGTGTTGTGTGTAGATTTATGAGGGGGGGGGGGGTCAATTTTAGAATAAGGCTGTAAGAAGGTAACAAAATGTGGAAAAAGTGAAGGGGTCTGAACTTTAAGAAGGGACATTTAGTGGCAATTCCATATGAAAAGCCACCGACACAGGAGATATCTGTCCACAAAAAGCAGCTTTCTAAACGTTACTCTTTTTGGGTGAGTTCCCATTTATTGCGCATAGAAAATATAAATCGCTCCAAAACACACATTCCTATAGAAAAGGTGCAGAGAGATGCATTCTATTAGCTGTATCTGTGATACGGTAACAACTATGTGCTCTCCTCTCACCTGTGCTAACCTTTCCTTGACACCTGTGCTACCTATATACACATGAGACCGGTGACCCATGACCCCAACATATAGTGCCCTCTAGTGTACAAAACAAGTAAAAATAACCCTTGACAGACAACACATAAACAGGCACCTACAGCACTGTATACAACAGCTAAGGGTTGTTCTTACACACCTGGTTACAGCGCATAGCCATGGTTTATTGGCCATATCCCACTAACCCCCTTATTGCTTTTATAAACCGGTTGCCAACACACTCAGGCAATTTTATACATTTTTGTTTAACCTTTATTTAACTAGGCAAGTAAGTTAAGAACACATTCTTATTTGCAATGACGGCCTGCCCCGTCCAAAACCTAACCCGGATGGCGCCTATGGGAGTCCCAATCACGGCTGGTTGTGATACAGCCTGGAATCGAACCAGGGTCTGTAGTGACTCCTCTATCACTGAGATGCAGTGCCTTTAGCCCGCGGCACCACTCGGGAGCCCATGAAAGACACATTTAGAAAAAATAGTTCGGACAAAAGTCTCGTTGCTAGACTCGTTGCTATGCAACAACCACAGGCTAGCTAGCTGGCATACCTTAACTGTATGCAAAAACAACATTTGCACCAATTCTAGAGTGACTAACACACACCAATTATTTATTAATGTTGATATGAATGTTGAGATTTATTTTGCAAGACTAAAGAAAGTGTCCCATGTTGTCGTTTGTTGTTGGCTTGCTCCACGTTGCTGGAAATGGATGGTGTTCTTTTAGCTGGGGGAGCTGCTTCTGTGTTGTCAGAGAATAGTGCTCCACCGCTTCCTCGCTTTCAGATTTGGCCCCCAGTAACTTTTTTATAGAGGTCTCGGATCTGTGTCAACTGACGGACATTATTTGTCATTCCTCTGTCTTCCGACAGTTCCTGGACTATTGTGGTTCGGAGACTGTGGTTTGTGTAAATCTGCAACATACTGGCTAATTTGAAGATCTTTGGCAACATGGGAGTGAACACCCTTGCAACAATCTACTTTTTTGTGGACCTGAAACATATGAGAGAGAATAACGTTAGTCCGTTTCAGGTGGAAGGACAACACCGGGGTGTCGGAGGGAAGGAGGGATAGATGCTTCTTAAGCGAAGCTACCAGCAGAAGAGACCACCTGGCAGTTCAAACATAAATCCCTGTCCACTCTCCCTTTGTTCTCCTGCGAGTCCTTGTGGTTTTTTTGTGTGGGTTCGTTGAACGAGAGAGTTGCTTACTGTAGGCAATTCTCGTCCGTACATATTTGAAATTAGTCAGGTTTCAGCAAACTGCTTCCCTCCTTCCCCCAAAAGGAAGTTGAATGTCAAACCACACTTTGTTCACCAAACCCTCAGGTATTTCCGTGTCCTGAGCCTTGGATTGTTTGATGAGCTGCATCTGGCGTTCAGTTATGGCTGCGTGGTGGGCAGCACCCCTCTTTCCTCAACTTTTAAATTACGCAGACAAACACATTGTTGCTCATTGTGAATGTGGTGTCCTCCTGTATGTTCCATGCCAAACTGAGAGGTGGGTCATTGATGTCTGTTCAACCAGCTCCGAGTCCAGCGTAGCTGCTAATCCCGTAATCTTTGCCCTTCATGTTTCTCACTGAACCATACATGTTCTGTAGGGTGTCGTTCAGCTCCGTTTTTGTTGTATTCCCAAACTCACAATGTATCCCTTTTTCCAGGCACCAGTCCGTGAAGCAGGTTAGTGCCCACTTAGTTTTTTTTCACGGTGTTCTTTTAGTTTCGTTTTTTCTCTCAAATGAATCTAAACACTTATTTTCTACCTTTTCTGCATGCCGAGCTATTGCTGATGTAGCCAGTTTGTCAAATTGAAAAGGCGCAATGATATGAAGGTGAAAAGGCTAAACGTCATGGTATACGGTCTCACATACACACATCTGAATGCTGTTTCATCCAAACAGCATCTAGTATCCAAACTATGCCGTTTACATTGTAACTTAGGCAACTGTGGCTGAGAGCGTCATTCTCGCTGAAGGAAGTTGTCCATAATAATACACTACGCCCATCTCCAGTGATGGCCACTGTTACACCATCAGGTGGTGGTTGGATGTTTTGACAGTTTGAATGTGATTGTGCTCAATAGACAGTCTCTTCACCTTTGCCTCTTTCATTTTGGTCTAGGATATAAAGCTGTTATTGTAGGTATATGATTGACACATCCTTTGGTGTTTTGGGGAGTCCTTCACCCTTCGCTGAGATGGGTGCCAGGGTGGTTGTAAGAAAAATTGAGGTCATCCCTGAAAGGGGGGTTGGCGGTGGGCCCAAAAATAGCATTTTGGAGAGTTTCAAACCAGAATCTGATGCGATCCACCAGTCTGCCTCTCTCACTGTTGGCATAAACATGAAGAGAGGAGCGAAAGGTTGAAATGATGCACCAGGAAAGCATTTGGCTCGGACGGGGGGGAAAAAGTGCAACGCAATAATTATCGCCACAATAAAAATGATTAGAACTGCTTTTGACATTCTCGTTGCGAATAACTTCCGTTTAATTGCAATCACAAATTTTTATGCCAGTTTTATGTTCCATAGCTATAAGCTGTTTAAAGTTCAATAGCTATACTCTTTAAATCTCTTTCCAATTTTGAGAGAGAGAGAGAGAGAGAGAGAGAGGCCATTAAGGGCTGGATGGCGTCTGTCTCTGACCAGGAGGAGGGCTCTGCGTGGCTCGGCTCAAGGCTAGTTAAGCTATTCAACCACAGCATCTGTTGCGGGCTAATGGATGTTAGAACCTCATAAACGTCATGAAATTGGACATTATCCCTTAATTAAAAGAACAGAGATGCATTACAATGATTACAGTGGCACTCTGGCGGACCGGTCGCCCGGCCCGCAACCCACTAATGCTTCTGGAGGACGCAGGGAGGAAGGCCGAGAGGCAGGGTGTGGTGAGAGTGGGGGAGGGAAGGAGAGGAGGGGTATATTTTTAATGACTGGATGGCAGTCATGAGCCACAAGCTTTGGAGTGGCTTAGGGTAAGAAACCTGGGGTTTTAGCGTCTTCCAGAAACTTCTCCTCAAAGTCCTCTTTGACCTTTGGGCCTACCTGGGACATGGTGTCAATAAAAACTCTGATGTGTTGTGGCCGTCTATTTTCTTACGACGCCACCGGCGGTTCGTGAGCCCTCTGATTATTTGAGTGTCTCCCACTTTCAGCTGGTAGTTATGGGTGCAGCATCAGGCCTGGCGAAAACAGCTGTGCCATAAACTGCACATAAAAACAAAGCGCAACGCGCTTGTGTTCCACAGCACCTGGGCCAGCCAAGCGCAGTAAATACCAACTCCCCAATCAATCTCTCTCCTCCCAGTAAGACAACAGTGAAACCAGAAGAGAGGAACAGAGGGCGGGCCTCTATCCCCATATGCAAACGACAGAGCGCATTAAGCCACAACCTGGCGGTTTATTTGCTCTGAGTCGAGGCCCCCTGAAGTTGCTGCCGTCCAAAATTCCTTGAGAAGGAGTGCGGAGGGATAGCGTGCATGGAGGGGTGCATGGAGGGATTGGGACGGTCACATGCGGCCTGTGCGAGAGCAACTGTTGTCGCCCGTCGAGTGTACCGTGGCACGTAGGTAGGAGGGCGGTTGGTTGGCTGGTATGGGCAGACTCGGTCATATGATGCCAAACGCATTCACGCGTACCTATCTTTACCTACAGCTGGCCCGAAGTAGACTCCGCCCCATGTTTTATTTACGAGGCCACAGACCCATGTTGTGCCACCCATGTCCAAGTGACCTTGGCGTTGGCTGTCATGCCAATAAACCCAACCTCACACCCTATTTTAATGTATGCGTTCCCAGCAGATGGTTGCCCCAGTCACATGCTGAAAGTCAACCAGACTGGGAGGTCTTTACATTTTGAAGTGACACAGTATCACTGACCTCCAACCTTTGGCCCAGTACGGTTCAGTTTTGCAAGTTTTTGTGTTGCCACTGTGCTTTTCTTCCTGAAATATATATTTTTCTTCTCTTTCTATGATGCATTTTTATGTTCAGAGTTGTGTCAACTAGATGAATACAATACAAAGGCAACTCAAGGGATCTTTTATTTGGGTTGAATTCCCCGCATTGAGAAAATGAATGAAAATGTGCCGCCGTGGCAATGCATCAACATAAAATATTGAAATAACGCGACCAAGGGCAAGTGGCATGTAATTTAACAACACTGTGCTGCCGAGAGTGTGCTTCTGTGTCCCCGCGTTAGAGATTTTGCAGAAGGGCTTTCAGAAGGCATTTGTTTCAGGTTTCTTCCTCTCTCCTCCCGAGGTTAATTGCCTTTTTGGAGAAATTCGCATAGCGCGTGTTTGGTTTCTGCGTATTATTTATAACCCTTAGTTTCTGACAGGGAGGGTATTCCCCCCCCCCCTTTTGCCACAACTAAGATGATTGATTTATTCCGTTTAACCTTGATAAGAGAGGTAATAGAAAAACAAATTGTGGTATTGACACCGCTGCCTGTGATGGCACAGCTCTCTCAGGTGATGGAGAGGTTAGTCAGAGGTCACACTGAACTTTGCTACATGAATGTGTCCCTCTATCCCTCCATCCCTCCAGACTCAGGCCTCTGTGGCTTCCTTTGACTCGAAGCGAACCAACACCATGAAACAGTGTGATGTGTCACACTGACACATCAAGAAGCCCAGCCAGTATCTCTACTGGGCCTCATGGGATTTGAAGTCACTAAGGGATTGTTTAAGGGAGTATTCTTGAGATTTGATTAAAATCATTCACCATTGTCACCACCTTGAACATCACCATTGTCGTGTCTACTATAGTCTTACTGTAGGTGTCTTGTCAATGCTATCATGACTTTTTGCCTTGCATCCAAAGCATGCTAGTTATTCTACAAGGGCTGTGTTTGATGAATGGATAACCTCCGTATGTCTATCCCATGCCTGTCGGCTGGTTAACCGCTGAGTGGTGTGATGCTATACCTACCCAGTAGAGGTCGACCGGCTATGATTTGTCAACACTGATACTGATTTTTGGAGGACCAGAAAAAGCCGATGCCGATTTCTATATTTATATATGTAATAATGACAATTACGACAATACTGAATGAACACTTGTATTTGAACTTAATATAATACATAATTATAATAAAATCTATTTAGTCTCAAATAAATAATGAAACATGTTAAATTTGGTTTAAATAATGCAAAAACAAGGTGTTGGAGAAGAAAGTAAAAGTGCAATATGTGCCATGTAAAAAAGCTTATGTTTCAGTTGCTTGCTCAGAACATGAGAACATATGAAAGCTGCTTGTTCCTTTTAACATGAGTCTTCAATATTCCCAGGTAAGAAGTTTTAGGTTGTAGTTATTATAGGACTATTTCCCTCTATACCATTTGTATTTCATATAACTTTGACTATTGGATGTTTTTATAGGCACTATAGTATTGCCAGCCTAATCTCAGGAGTTAGGCTTGAAGTCATAAACAGCGCTGTGCTTCAAGCATTGCGAAAAGCTGCTGGCAAACACAAGAAAGTGCTGTTTTGAATGAATGCTTACAAGCCTGCTGCTGCCTACCACCTCTCAGACTGCTCTGTCAAATATCAAATCATAGACTTAATTATAATATAATCAACACACAGAAACACAAGACTTAGGTCATTCATGTGGTCAAATCCGGAAACATAATTTCGAGAACAAAATGTTTATTCTTTCAGTGAAATACGGAACCATTCCGTATTTTATTGAATGGGTGGCAACCCTAGTCTAAATATCGCTGTTACATTACACAACCTTCAATATTATGTCACATTTATGTAAAATTGTGGCAAACTAATTATGTTCTTTGTTAGGAAGAAATGGTCTTCACACAGTTCGCAACGAGCCAGGCGGCCCAAACTGCTGCACATACTCTGACTCTGCTTACACTGAACGCAAGAGAAGTGGCACAATTTCCCTAGTTAATATTGCCTGCTAAAATGAATTTCATAACTAAATATGCAGGTTTAAAAAATATATAATTGTGTATTGATTTTAAGAAAGGCATTGATGTTTTTGGTTAGGTACATTGGTGCAACAATTGTGCTTTTTTTCATGAATGCGCTGTTGTTAAATCATCACCCGTTTGGCGAAGTAGGCTGTGATTCGATGATACATTTAACAGGCACCGCATTGATTATATGCAAAACAGGACAAGCTAGTTAAACTAGTAATATCATCAACTGTGTGTAGTTAACTTATGTTAAGATTCTTTTTAATAAGATAAGTTTAATACTAGCTAGCAACTTACCTTGGCTCCTTGCGGCACTCGTGTAACATGTGGTCAGCCTGCCACGCAGTCTCCTCGTGGATTGCAATGTAATCGGCCACAATCAGTGTCCAAAAATGCAGATTACCGATTGTTATGAAAACTTGAAATCGAACCTAATTAGTCGGCCATGCTGATTAATCGGTTGACCTCTACTTCCCAGTAGTCTCTACATCTGGCAGCACCATTCATCTTAGGCTATTTTATATTTGTGTAAGGGATATGGGAAGTCATTTTATGTCCTTATCTTCCCTGTGGCATATGCTCATTCCACTTATCACACTTAACCTGAGCTTTGAAGTTTCCTTCGACTCTTCTGTATCCACGTGAAGCCTCACAAGCCTTGACTATTGCGTATTGCCCAAGACCAATGGCAAAACCATCAAAGCCTTGTTATTTCCCCCGTTTTTGGTCTTTTTTCAGCAACTAAGACATCCAAGTGAAAAAGCAAGGTGAAAACACAGTCGAGACATGAGATGGATGGTGTTCCATGGTAATTCTCCATATTGCCACCCTAGTCCCAAAGTCTCTCTCTGTGTGGAACTCAGTTATAGGCGTTTGTTCATGTGATCTCCTTTATGGCATTTCATCTTTGTAGTCTGGTGAGGGATGGACTGCTGGAAAAACGTGTATGTTCTATAACTGATTATGTGTGTGTTTATGCTTTGAGGGGAGCAAACGTGTGTGTGTGTGTGTGTTAATTTGGGTACAGCTCAGACCTCACGGGGGCAGCAGGTGCTTAAGAATGCTAAAGGAAATAAGAGGAGGGCTGGGAGGCCAGAGAAGGGTCATTGAGTAGAAGGGGCAGCTTGACTCTCCGTGGAATATCAGCTTGAATGGAGGGAGGGGACAAGGGACTAAGAGTAGGGGGGAAGATGATGAGCACATGGGGACCAAATTAGACGTCTCATTCAGCTGACCGTTTGATGTCCAGTCATCTGTCGCTGGGCAGACTGTATATTGCCCGCTAATTAACTGCTGACATTAAGGACTGGGAGACGTGGGTAAATGTTGACAAGGGCTGAAAACAATTTGATGGGATCTGCTCTGAAAATGATTAAAACCAACAAAGAGAAATTATTGGTTTCCTGTAATTAGCCTAGCTTTAGCTTCTGTCCATTGGCAGCTCTCTCTCTCTCCCCCCTTTTTCAAATCTCTCTCTCCTCTCTCAAAGCTCTCTCTCTCTCCCGTCTCTCAAAGCGCTTCATATGCTTACAAGATATTGAATTTGAGCAGTCCGTCAGACGAGTTTCCCCCAGTGCGAGGGAAAAAATCATTCCCCTGATCAGTATGTATCTATTATGGGGTCTTCGACTGTTGCGGTAAGACATTGAACCCAGGCACTGCTCTCCGTGCTTCCCACGCTTAAATGCCATGACCTCCTGGCCAGGGCTTTATGTGCTCGTAGATATCTAGTGGGTTGCCATTGGGAAGCGTGTTCCAGTCAAAGCTAAATACACCATGAAATCCAGTGGGATACACCCTTTGGCCAGTGCTCTTCAGTGTTTGGACCCTGGCGGTCAGACAAATGCCTATGTTGGGTAAGCTGAGCCGCTGCCTAATTAAATCTGTGAGGAAAGCTCTCTGTGGCTCATACCTACAGGCTTATTGACAGAGCGACACCACCAATATCTGCTAATGTCAATCCAATCTTATTAACCTCATACAATGAATATTGTTCAGCCATGTTGCTAGCGGATATGTGTAGTTTGTGTGGGGGATGTAATTTATAGACCAATTGACTGCTTAGTAATAATGATTATGAAAGACTTTGACAGTCACTTCCAGTCACAAATCAATGTATAATGATATTCAGTACTAATATTATACATTCTGTTTGTTTCATTGTTTGTCTGAAAAGCAATGTTCATTCAACTAACTATATCAATATTTAATCTATACATTACAAACCTCTAGATTTAGTAAGACATTTTTTGAAAATGTACAATTACTACTTGGAAATCTCAGTTTTGTGTATAGGACAAAAGTAAGAAAATCTGACCAACTGAAATGTGTAGGGAAGTATGAGGGTTTGCATTAAAATATTATGTGAAAGTGCTTCTTGAATTGTTAAGATTAAGACATCCTAGGCATTATTATTAGTATGCCTAGGATGTCTTGTTCATTCACTTGGAGGATATCCTCCGATAACCCCACCTTACGGTAGCTAAATATAGCGGTTGTTGTCGTGGCTCTACTTTCATTAATCTGATGACTTATTTATTTAATCTACTATCAACTATGTTTAATTGTTACTTGATTAAATTAATCATGTAACAATTTAACTTGTTAGGATTTGAGGCACCACAGAAGAAGTTGTTTAACGAGTTACCATCTTCCGAATTTAACTCTACAAGATACATAAGTTATATATCCATAAGTTACTTATTAATCATTACCTCACATCAGTCTCATCTAAACGGTCACAACCTTCTTGGATCTGCAAGAACCCCAGCTTTATTGATAATTCCGTACCACACAAATTGGTTTAATTATTTATTTACTTGCGAATTAAATAATAAGACAGAATAACATACAAACTTACATGAAACAAACATCCCTAGTGGACTAACAATGACATGACTGCTTGTTTACCAAAAGGGGGAGTGGAAACTACGCTCACAGTAACCATTTACTTTGCACACAAACCACTGTCCGTTTGGAGTAAGAAGTCATGAATGTATTTACGTGTTTGAATGCCATCGTTTGTCATCTCTGTTGATACCAAGTCTTCTTGAAAGGGGGTTTTGACTGTGTATTCACTCAGCTCCCTTGTAAGGCTCTGATTGTCCACCAGAGGTCACAATTTCCTTCTTCTTAGTTGTCCGGTCACCAGTGGGCTGTTTCCTTAGAACAGCTACTTAGCTGTACTAGTGATTGTCTGAGAGGGGTTTTCTCTTTTCTCCACCTCGGTTAGATCGTCAAAGTTCAAAGAACATTATTTTGGTTGATAATAAAGAGCAAGAGAGGGTTCTCTGCTGCACAAAATGTACATCCGGTTGTGAGGTGTTAAAAGGCGGCCCAGCCTCCCCTCCCCTCTTCCATGGGTGAGAGAGGGTCTGGCCATTGTCAACCATTGAAAAGCTGATCTGAGCCACAGGATCCCTACGTGTAGTTATGACACTGTGCAAGATTTCCAGGGAAGGCCTAGACGTCCGATTAAACAAACACAGAGTAACTACGGCGATGAGGTCACAGTTTTCATTGCGACTTTGGGAAGCCGAGCAGCCACAAGTCTGGAGGTTACGCCATAATGTACCGCTGTCAGCAGATGCCACTTGATAACATAATGTGGAAAAACACGGTGGTGCTGCTTCTTATGCCATCATACAAGTGTCCAATCTGATACATGTTGTCCAACCAATCTGATAAATGTTGTCCGACCAATCTGATACATGTTGTCCAACCAATCTGATAAATGTTGTCCAACCAATCTGATAAATGTTGTCCAACCAATCTGATAAAAGTTGTCCGACCAATCTGATAAATGTTGTCCGACCAATCTGATAAATGTTGTCCGACCAATCTGATAAATGTTGTCCGACCAATTCGCTAATGCTGTCCGACCAATCCGATAAATGCTGTCCAACCAATCCGATAATGCTGTCCAACCAATCCGATAATGCTGTCCAACCAATCCGATAATGCTGTCCAACCAATCCGATATTGTTGTCCAACCAACCCGATATTGTTGTCCAACCAACCCGATATTGTTGTCCAACCAACCCGATATTGTTGTCCAACCAATCCGATATTGTTGTCCAACCAATCCGATATTGTTGTCCAACCAATCCGATATTGTTGTCCAACCAATCCGATATTGTTGTCCAACCAATCCAATATTGTTGCCCAACCAATCCGATATTGTTGTCCAACCAATCCGATATTGTTGTCCAACCAATCCGATATTGTTGTCCAACCAATCCAATATTGTTGCCCAACCAATCCAATATTGTTGTCCAACCAATCCAATATTGTTGTCCAACCAATCTGATATAGTTGTTTCCCCACTTTAGTCTGTGTTGAACATCATCACACATGCCCATATTGGGCTCTCCAGACTCCTGCATATTATACTGATCTTTTCACAAAGATTCCTTTGCTCTTTTAAAAGTGCAAACAAGAAACTGCATTTAACTACATACTGTATGTTTTGGGTTTATCAGTAAACTAAATTAAACTAAACATATTTTGGAAAAATGTTTCTTGTCACATACACCAGGTGGGCACATTTGAATTGTGTTGTTTTAAGTAGAATAATCTAGGCGAGAGTGGTTGAGGATATCATGGCTGACTTCAAAGGATCCAGCAGATGCTAAAGTAATCTGTTTTCTGTTAAAACCAACCTATGTTGAGGGAATAATTATCAGAATCATAGTTTCATTACACATTCAGGATATTTCTGATGTTCTCCCTTCTTTTGCTTTAATGTTTTCAAGTTTGTGGAGTGAATCTCACCGCTAATGGAAACATGTCATGGGATTGCTTTATTCTGTGTTTAAATCGTACTGAGGACCTTTTCGGTAACACATTACATTAAGTTGCTCTTATACCCGTGTAGTTAAACTGTAATTACTTTAGATCCAACTACAAAATGTTACTACAGTAATTACTGTGTAACTATGTAGGTATAAGAGCAACTTAATGTAGTTTGAACACATTTTCCTTTACACAAGTCTGTCTTACCTCTTTTTTTTGGTGACTGGACATTTTAAGGCAGCTTTCGGGAGAGGGGGAAAAGTGGCACTGCAGTGTAGTGCAGTGTAGCGTAGCGTAGTGAAGTGTATAGGCCTTTCAGTGAGAGGCAGTACCTGAGTCATGAAGTGTAGCAAGCAAGGGACGCACTCAATGAATCGGATCTATTTTCCCTCTCGGAAAAGGAAAGGAATGCTGATGCGAACATGCTCATCTGAAGAAGGACATGAATTCCTGATAAGGCAGAGGACCATACTGAGATTAGGAGAGAGCGAAAGAGGAGTGTATTGACCATTGCGTTATTGTCCTAATGCTGTGATACCAACTCCACTGTGGAGTCTTTACAGTTCACTAGAAGTAGAAAAAGACTCCAGAATAGAGAGGAAGTCAATTTGTTTGAACCAGCGGCTTGAATAGGTTTACAGATGCTGGGAAATTAGCCTATTACCCAGCATGCATTTGTTTGCAAGCACTAGATCTGTTTTATGAGCTCGCTTCGCATGAGACTTCAATTCCTCTCTGTGTGAGATCCCTACAAAATGGCAGCCCTCAGCTATTCAAATTGATCATAATTGTATTCCTAAACTCCCACTCAGCAATGCATTACATTTGGTGTTATTGACTTTGTCCAATAAACACAAACGGATCTACCTGAGATTTCATTACACCATTGTCAATTACAGCTCGGCGCGCAAAGCATGTCGCAGATAAAATGTATGGGGTAATTTTCCAAATGCCGTTTAGGGCCCTGCACTCTGAGCGACTAGCATGTTTAATCTGAGCAGTTTCGCAAATCTGGTTATGCATATGTGGGCCTTGCACATTTCATTAAATAACGGGACCGAGACTCAGGAGTGATCGCCCCAGCGTATCTGCGTCAATATATGAATCATGGCGAGGGACCAAGCAATTAAAAATGTAAAAGAGGATTCTTTATCCTTTTCCTTTCCGAGGGGTATTTTAACAGCGGAGAATCTATGGTCCATCAACCATGCTAATAAGGACAATTACCTCACACTTCCGTTTCTTGACTTTTTTTTAAAATTGGTGTTGCTCCCTTTTTTCCCTACTCCTTCTTTCCACCTCTGAAATGGGAAATAAACGGCACCGGGGTGGCTAATCTCCCAACCTCAATGTCATCACTTTTTCCATTCACACTTCCGGCCCTCCCAGGTTAAACAGTGGCCAGTGAAGACTTAATCCACCTCTCCCCTCAAAACAGACGGTTGGGGGATGCTGCAGGGATGACTTGTCTGTCTGTTGTTTTTGGAGATATGTTGGTTGGAATGAAGAGGTCAGGTGTGTGTGGGTGACAGGGTTAGAGGTGTCTCCCCTGATTAAGAGCCTCACAGAGACGGATAGAACAATGAATATCCCCAACCTCTTCCCTCCCTCCTCTGCAAAAACATATTCAAACCCCTTGACTTTTTCCACATTTTGTTACATTACAGCCTTATTCTAAAATGGATTCAATATTTTTTCCCCCCTCACTAATCTACACACAATAACCCATAATGACAAAGCAAAAACAAGTTGTTAGATGTTTTTACAAATGTATTAAACCCTTTACTAAGTACTTTGTTGAAGCTTCTTTGGCACTGATTACAGCCTCGAGTCTTCTTGGGTATGAGGCTACAAGCTTGGCACACCTGTATTTGGGGAGTTTCTCACATTCTTCTCTGCGGATTCTCTCAAGCTCTCAGGTTTAATAGGGAATGTCGCTGCACAGCTATTTTCAGGTCTCTCCAGAGATGTTCGATCGAGTTCAAATCCGGGTTCTGGCTGGTCCACTCAAGGACATTCAGAGACTTGACCCCAAGCCAGTCCTGTGTTGTCTTGGCTGTGTGCTTAAGGTTGTTGAACCTTTACCCCAATCTGAGGTTCTGAGCTCTCTGAAGCAGGTTTTCATCAAGGATCTCTTTGTACTTTGCTTCATTCATCTGTCCCTCGATACTGACTAGTCTCCCAGTACCTGCCGCTGAAAAAAATCCCCACAGCATGATGCTGCCACAACAATGCTTCACCGTAGGGATGGTGCCAGGTTTCCTCCAGAGATGACGCTTGTCATTCAGGCCAAAGAGTTCAATCTTGGTTTCATCAGACCAGAGAATCTTGTTTCTCATGGTCTGAGTCCTTTAGGTGCCTTAAGGCAAACTCCAAACTGGCTGTCATGTGCCTTTTACTGTGGAGTGGCTTCTGTCTGGCCACTCTACAATAAAGGCCTGATTGGTGGAGTGCTACAGAGATGGTTGACCTTCTGGAGGGTTGTCCCATCTCCACAGAGGATCTCTGGAGCTCTGTCAGAGTGACCATCGGGTTCTTTGTCACCTTCCTGACCAGAGCCCTTCTCCCCCGATTGCTGGCCAGCTCTAGGAAGAGTCTTGGTGGTTCCAAGTTATTCAAATTAAGAATGGTGGAGGCCACTGTGTTCTCAGGGACCTTCAATGCTGCAGAAATGTTTTGGTATCCTTCCCCAGATCTATGCCTCAACACAATCCTGTCTCTACAGATAATTCCTTCAACCTGGTTTTTGCTATGACATGCACTGTAAACGGTGGGACCTTGTGTGTAGAATGAGGATTTTTTTAAAAGCCATTTTATAATAACACTGTGACGTAACAAAATGTGGAAAAAGGGAAGGGGTCTGATTGCTTTCCGAATGCACTGTATACCGACTCAAATCAAATTGAACTCTATTTGCCACATGTTCCGAATACAACAAGTGTAGACTTTACCGTGAAATGCTTACTTACAAGCCCTTAACAAACAGTGCAGTTCAAGAAAAATTAAATTTTTACCAAGTAGGCTAAAATAAAAAGTAATGATAAAAGGTAACACAATAAGAATAACAATAACGAGGTGATATACAGGGGGTACTGGTACCAAGTCAGTGTGCAGGGGTACAGGCTAGTTGAGGTCATCTGTACATGTATGTGGGGGCGAAGTGACTATGCATAGATAACAAACAACAGCGAGTAACAGCAGTGTACAAAAGGGAGGGGGGGTTGGGGGGTTCAATGTAAATTGTCCGGTGGCGATTTTTATGAATTGTTCATCAGTCTTTGGGGTAGAAGCTGTTGAGGGGCCTTTTTGTCCTAGACTTGGTCTCGGTACCGCTTGCAGTGCGGTAGCAGAGAAAACAGTCTATAACTTGGGTGACTGGAGTCTCTGACAATTTTATGGGCTTTCCTCTGACACCGCCTATTATATAGGTCCTGGATGGCAGGAAGCTTGGCCCCAGTGATGTACTGGGCCGTTTGCACTACCCTCTGTAGCGCCTTATGGTCAGATGCCGAGCAGTTGCCATGCCAGGCGGTGATGCAACCAGCCAGGATGCTCTTGATGTTGCAGCTGTAGAACCTTTTGAGGATCTGGGGACCCATGCCAAATCTTTTCAGTCTCCTGAGGGGGAATTGGTTTTGTTTGGACCATGATAGTGAGTGAGTGAGTGAGTGAGTGAGTGAGTGAGTGAGTGAGTGAGTGAGTGAGTGAGTGAGTGAGTGAGTGAGTGAGTGAGCGACTCCAAGGTACAATGAACATAGCTGGAAAATAAACTTAAGACTGGCGTCAAGTATATATTGTTATGGCTTTTAGGTGGTATGAGTTATCTGCTTATTGTAAGAGAAAAATGTGTTTGTGCTGTGTTTTAGTGTGTGTATCAGTGAAATGTGTGAATGATCATATAAACGTGATCGTGTAATTTGGCAAGAGAGGCTTTGTGCGTGCGTGCGTGCGTGCGTGTGTGCGTGTGTGCGTGTGTGTGTGTGTGTGTGTGTGTGGGTGTGTGTGTGTGTGTGTACACCCCGCGTGTTTTAGGGATATTATGTTTGTGTGTCCGTAAAGAATAGAGGGGATAGAAAAAGCTACTTTTATCCGAGTTTTGAAAAGTGCTGAAATGGGATGTATTGATTGTCAGCGAGGAGAGTCCGAACAATCAGCATGAATTAAACTCCTCAAGGTCTTAGGCAAAGGGGATTAACTAAGTTATCTGGGCCCACTTTGGACATTCATGATTGTTTTTCAGAGCAGGAGTCAAAAGGACTCCAAACAGCAGCGAGAACGCATGGGGAAAGCTAATGAGAGCAACATTCTCAATGAGAAACAAAACAACGATGTAAAGATCGTTAACAACTAGTGTTTTTCTGACCATATTGATCATGAATAGGCTTGACTACTCAACTTTTACAGAGGATAGTTTTCTCCTGCTGGTGCTTAATAGCCAGCTGTTGGCACACTGTGCAATTACGAGCCTGTGCAAAATCCTTTGCAGGGCTGATTTGTTGTGATGAGAGCGGGAGGCTAAGCTAACTGTGTATCCTCATTATGGAATACGTGTAAGTTAATGTGAGGCACGATAAATTTAAAAAACAAAAACAAAGCCTTTGTCTCAAATCATCTGCAATGAAACCCCACATTTTTGTTTGTTTGGTGGTAAAATGTTGTTCGGTGAATCAAATGGCTCGTCTGTCTTTAGTGATTTGGCCTTTATTTCCCCCCACTCCTTTACCCGTCGACTCTACTCTCGGCCAGTTCATTTGCACATTTGATTCGCAATAAAGTGGTTATGAAAATATAATTGTGCCTTTATTAACAGTTTGTTGAGCAGCAGATGGAGTTTCGCTGGCCTGCCATGTTGAATTAGTGATGATGCTGTCATTTTATGTTCTCTCTACTGTGGAAACCCAGAAAAGCTCCTCATTAAGACCACTAATTAATATCACCTCTCTCAACATTATATCCAGCAATTTCACCCCAAATGAATGCAAAACAAACATCTAGGTAAAGACATCTATTAGTGGTATGTATCTTCCATTTATTTGCTCTAGTTGCATTTGTGTTTGCAATCCCTGTCATCATCATCATTTGTTCTATATTAAGGGCAATTAAATGCCTATTAAAGATGCCAAAGCATTTGTTGCCTTGTTTTCCCGCAGCATTTACAAGACGCAGGCAGCACCTCCTCGGCGCTACATCTCAGCAAATTCCATCGACTTAATCCTCCGATGTTTTATTAAAAACAAATTATGTCCGACTGTGCCGCCCGGTAATCCGGCACATCAAGTATTGGTAGCCTCCTGAAGAAAAGTGTGAGGATTTTTAATTAAATGGACAATCTGCAGTTCCTACATCCATTTCGAGATGTATACAAATTCATTGATTCTTGAAGAATATATAATGTATTAACGCTTCATGGGCTTAGTTCAACTGTCATACCCCACCAGAGGCCGAAATATAAGCCTGTTTTACTCCAATGTTTGTTTGTAAACCAATGGAAATGTAAGCAGACACTATAGCCAGAAAATATGGTTAAAACTGTACTTTTGATATCATGGATAATCAGTCCATGAATCCATAGTACTGTCTATGAATTTGAGTGGTTACATTTCTCCAACCCATCACTCAGCTTTTTACCAAAAGTGTGGCGGGCACTTTGTTATTGTTTCAACTATGTATTGCCCCTTTTACGAGCACTAATAAATGAGGCAGCGATGTCTGTGGATTAGCCGTATTTCCTTGGTAAATAGAGGGGGGGAAAGAATCTTCATTTCATTTTTCAATCTGGACTTGGATCGATTCCAAGCTTCCGGTGACCTGACATCTTTTGGCAGTTAGAACCAGAACAAGGATTCCCTGTAGTTTACAGAGCACCATATGAAGGAAAGGTGTTGCTCCTCTGAGGTGTCTCTTTCTACTACTGTTCCCAGACTTCTCTGCCTTGAAGAAGTCACGTGACCATTGTTTGATTTAAAGAGAACCCTGCTCCAAAACGCTCACTGCATCCTTCCTGCCAGAGCTTGATCTCTGTCGATGTGGGTGTTAGTCGCTCTGGATAAGAGCGTCTGCTAAATGACTTAAATGTAAATGTAGTGGACTAAAGCTTCCTGGATCCCTGCAAGACCGACTTCTGCGCTCCTAAATGGGAAGTCGTGCTCAGTTGATGGGCGCGTGCTCTCTTTCCTGTGTGTGCGGACGTGGCAGCGTGTTCTCGACGTGGCAGAGGCTTGATGTTGGACCGGTTAGATCACTTGGATGAGACAGCTGTCGGTCGATAACTAAAAGAACACGACCAAGATCTAATCATTGTCTTGTTGTTCAAAAGAACAATACCTCTTATGGATTATAGCTCAGTGCATTGTTCCTTTTGCTCTTGAGAAGGTTTGGTACCTGAAGTCGAGTGTGGCTTTCTTGTTACATTACAAACCCAGAGGACTGGAGGCAGACGTTTTCATGAGTTTTCTCAACTTTCCTAATAAACGGCACAATGCCGGTGTTTGAGTCCACATAAATACTTCCTATTACCGTTAGAATGAGTGTTTTAGCCCAGAACGCTAGCCTAGCTCAGCAACTCTCTTTATCAGCCTGCAACCAGAGTTCTCCGGGCGCTTATAAATCCACAGAATATTGGCCATTGTGGAGCCCTTTTACCATCTTGCCAAACAGGAATAACAAGAAAAGAGGCCCATAATTACAGAATTTACTGCAGTTGAAAATGAACTTTCAAAAAAATGTCTTCCCCATCTTCTTCCATTAATAGAAAATATGGTAATTAACTTTTCATATATTCCCTCTTATATCAGGGGTGGTTGATATGACTTATTCATGACAGAGAGACGAGTATTGCTGTTTTTCTGTCCGTATTCTTCAGCACTCTGAGTCGGGAGAGACTCAACGACTGACTTTCTTTCTCTCTGAGATTGAGCCTTCCCCTCTGATCCCCACCGGGTATAAATCAACGGTGTCATTAAGCACCGCGTCGTTTCATCAAAGCGGGAGTCAAGCCGAAAAAGATTCCGAGGGCACGTAATCAGTTTGAGGGATGAGGGCTTTATTTATTCCCAAAACAAAATGAAATTACGCCTCCTCTTGAGTGACATTTATGGACACGCTACCTGCGGTGCCCGCCATGTCTACAAAGTAATGGCTCACACAGGGGGCGGTTGTGGAGATGCTTCATACAGAACCACAACTTCCTCGCCCTCCCTCCAGCCCCCTCTTCTGTCCGTTTCCTCCCTGGTCCAGAGTGTCGTCATTCTTAGATGGAGGATTTTGAACATACAGTTTATATCTCTAGCCCCCCCCCCTTTCTTATGTCCTTTCTCCAATGTTCCACTACATCTGGTGTGTTGATGACACAGCTCTTGAGTAAATTGTCTCATGGTGTCAACAGACAATTGGTCATTATCTGCCGCACGTGGGTCCAATTCTTTGAGATTATTCCATCAATTAACGTTTATTACACTTCTTACTGGAGGTGATGTGGCCTTGGTGTGAATCTGCCCAAGCACCAGACGACGAAAGTGGGACCTCGGTTAGGATCATAAAAAATACAAAAAATGTATCAACAAATCCATGTTTTGCCTATTTCAGCATTGGATCTATGTATTATTTGATGAGGTATTAAAAATATCCGGCGGTCAAATGTTTATTCCATCTCACTTAGCACTGAATTAGCGTCACTAAAGACGCATGTAGCTTGTTCGGGTTGGTGGGCGAAGACTCCTTTAATGAAGAGGTGGCGGAGGAGGACAGGCGATGTAGTCCGGCGAACAACCGCCACTGGCGCCGAGGCTGGGGTGTCACACGGAGCTGGGATCATTACTTACCCACAGACGGCCAATGTCACACAGAATATCCCCAGGTTTGCCCTTCATTTTGCGCTGTGCCTTTCACCGTGGTCCCTCGCTTGCATAATGATAACAGGCAGCAATTACACTCACGGGCATGCATACACACACACGCACGCACGCACGCACGCACACACAGTAGAGAGCTGCAAACAAACACATTCCCCCCAGCCTGACTCTTCTCCCTTTTTGTTTGGGAGGGGAGATGCATATCCTCATGATAAAAAGAGGTCTGCTCTTGATGCATTTTCAACAGTCCACTGCTTCAATTACACCTATTTACTTACCATTCTGAATGCATTTTCTGCCTGGCGAAGTCCGATTCGTTTTGAATGGTAAATTAAAAGGTCTCGGGCACCATTTTGGCAATATTTTAGTGCTTCTTCGCCTCGCCAAGTCCCCGGCAATGTCAATTCTTTTAACTTTTTACATGCAAATTGTTTAATAAATCAGGCGTCTAGGATGTCGGGCTTCTTCTACAACCCCACTTGCTGAAAGAAATCATTTACAAATTGGATACCTGGGAGAGAGAACTCCACAATGGAAGCCTCTGCCGGGTTGGGGGTTTTGGGGGGGGGGGGGCACACAAGGGAATTTGTCAGTGGTCAAATGGTTCTGTTCCATCACGGGAGGAGCATTAGAGGCAGTCACGCTGTCGCTCTGCCAACGGGAAATGTAGGCATTATGCAAAACCGATCTTTGAGCCAGATCTTGATTTCACGGCACTGTATATATGATGTCAGCGTATGGATATCTTGGGACATGGCTTAGAAGGCATGCTCACTGGGAGGCGTGGGAAGTGAGATCACCATTATACCTCTGTCTCAACCCCAGTCTCTCTGTCACTATGCTGCTAGAATGCCCCTGTTCTCCTTCAGGCTAGTACTCTTTTGGCATTGACTTATACAGTGGCTAACAATAGTACTGATACTACTAATAATGTGGACATTTAGCAGATTTCAAGAGAGTGGTAAGTTAACACACTTAGTCTATGCAGGAATCAAACCCATATCTTTAGTCTCAAGGAACTAAGCCATCAGATCCATGTACTGAATTTGAATGATACTAATTCACCAGTTGACCTATACTACAGGCTAACCAGCCATTGGTAAGTCATCTCGTAACCAATTCATTGGTCATGTCTGCCAATGACACAGTCAGTGGATTAAGTGGTAACACTTCAGGGTTGTGTTAGTCTACCAACTCAGGGCCCAAAGTGTCATTGCCCAATTGATGGTCATTCTAAAAGGATTGTAGCTTTACAAGCCTGTCTTGTGTAGACTGGTAATGGATCAGCAACTGTATTAAGTGGTAAGACTGGACAGTCCTGATGGATTCCTGCTGGCCACTCTGTTTAATTGTGGGACTTTGTGAGGCAAACTGGTTACAGGGGTGGATGGAGGGAGGAATAAAGGAGAGGGCTAAATGGTGAATGTTAAATATTGAAGTGGTTGCCGGGGGGCTAATGAAATTAACAATGCAAGTAAACAGCCTACTTTGTGTCTCCCTCCTTTCTCTTCCCTCATTGACTCATGAGAGAGAATATGTCTCAATCCTTTTCCTCCCTTCTTCTCCAGCCTAGCTTCTGCTACCATGCTGTATCACCTCAATATTACCATTCACTGTTCCTGGAGAGCCATCCTCCTGTAGGCTTTAACTCCAACCCTGTTTCTGGAGAGCCATCCTCCTGTAGGCTTTAACTCCAACCCTGTTCCTGGAGAGCCATCCTCCTGTAGGCTTTAACTCCAACCCTGTTCCTGGAGAGCCAGGAGGGTAGCTCTCCAGGAACCGAGTTGGAGTTAAAACCTACAGGAGGGTAGCTCTCCAGGAACAGAGTTTGAGTTAAAACCAGCAGGAGGGTAGCTCTCCAGGAACAGAGTTGGAGTTAACCTATAGGACAGTAGCTCTCCAGGAACAGAGTTTGAGTTAAAACCAGCAGGAGGGTAGCTCTCCAGGAACAGAGTTGGAGTTAAAACCAGCAGGACAGTAGCTCTCCAGGAACAGAGTTGGAGTTAACCTATAGGACAGTAGCTCTCCAGGAACAGAGTTTGAGTTAAAACCAGCAGGAGGGTAGCTCTCCAGGAACAGAGTTGGAGTTAACCTATAGGACAGTAGCTCTCCAGGAACAGAGTTGGAGTTAACCTATAGGACAGTAGCTCTCCAGGAACAGAGTTGGAGTTAAAACCAGCAGGAGGGTAGCTCTCCAGGAACAGAGTTTGAGTTAAAACCAGCAGGAGGGTAGCTCTCCAGGAACAGAGTTGGAGTTAACCTATAGGACAGTAGCTCTCCAGGAACAGAGTTTGAGTTAAAACCAGCAGGAGGGTAGCTCTCCAGGAACAGAGTTGGAGTTAACCTATAGGACAGTAGCTCTCCAGGAACAGAGTTGGAGTTAAAACCAGCAGGAGGGTAGCTCTCCAGGAACAGAGTTGGAGAGCCCTGTCTTACATCATTGTTGTTTCAGGATCTTCAGATAGAAATACGCTTGATGTTATGTAGAATATTGAGAATCATGTCAGCTCTATGCAATACCTATCTAACTGTGTTCAACTCATCGAATCAGAGCCGTGAAGGAAGGTATATGTAACTACTGTAATTGATAAGTTGAATTTTGACATTGGAAATATTTGTTTATGCATGCTTGAAAAGAACAGTGATAGAAATGAACCTGTTTTGTTTCTCCCTCTGATTGAGAGCTGCATGGCCTTGTTTGTATCTGCTCAGGAGACATCTTTGATATTGACTAGCTCTGTTTAACTTAACTGTGTCAATACAGGCTTAATTTCGCTGTTGTATGCTGTGCAGCTGGTGCTGCGGGTGGCTTTGTCCGATGTCTGTCATGCTGAAGCCAGGCAGGCCGGACGCTGTGGTTCTCCATGACCGTGCCTTCCCCTCCCCTGGAACAGGGCCGCGGAGGAGCGGGCTGGAAACCCACAAGGAGCAACTCGTTCCCATTACACATGCTTCTTGAGAGATAGCACCGGACAGCAGGCACCTAGCTCACACACACACACACAAGCACAGAGGCTTTCGCACGGACGCAAGCACACACTAGACACACGTATTCCTACGTGTGTACATGTTCCTTCTTTCTCTCGCACATGTGTGCACATGAACACACACACACACACACACACACACACACACACACACACACACACACACACACACACACACACACACACACACACACACACACACACACACACACACACACACACACACACACACACACACACACACACACACACACTGGCAGGGCTGCCACCCAGGTCTACGCTGCTCCAGTTGGTTGATGGCATTGGCTTGAAAGGGCCCAGCAGTGCCCGGTTGGAGCGCGTTCCTCTCCTGAAGAGGGACAGGCTCTTAGCAGCGTAAATCCTAGTGGACTGCTGCTCCTGTGAAAGGAGAGAAGCTTAACAAATCAATTTGGCCCCCATTAATCTGCTTTCACCTCCTGTTGTCATTCCGACTTACAAGTCTTTATTTAACGCCGGTAAATTGTGTCTAAAACGGATGCATCCATCATTCTTTTTATTTAATTTGTACATTTTAGTCTGAATATGGTGGATGTTATGCTTTAAAGGACAAAACGCGTGCGGTTCAGCCCGACCCAGCGTTAACGCTTTCGACGAGTGTTGATTTTGTGGTGCCAAACCCCAAATATTTCGGCCATATTGTTTTCTTGCCGCCAGGCTTTTAGCATTATTCACCACTGTCGGTGGCAGCCATCTTGGCCGGTTAAGATTCAAATCCCCTCCCTAGAGTGTGCTCTGTTCCCAACATCAGCTTGGGGTTTGGTATCACCAACAGTCATTTTCACAGTGAGTTGTGCACATGAATATTCATGTATTATATCGCTTGGCTGAATACGCAATCATAAAAAATAAAAAAAACGGAGGGATTATTAGTTCATATGTTTTTTAATGTCCACTCTGTTTTTTTTTTTAACCGAGGGTTTACAGAGTGGATGGGGAAAACTAAAGGAAAACGAGGGGCCTTGTTTTGAAGCAGGTGGTTTCTTCTTGAAAGTTGTGATGCCAACTGTTTCTTCAGGGGGATGGCTGTTTAAGTAGATCTAGTTCATGTGAACTGCATCAGTGGCCTAGGAAGGAAAGATTGATGTTGAGGTCAGTGTTATCGAAACGTTCTGCTTTCAACCATGTCTACAAAGCATGACTAACTTCACGATATGGTGACCATGTTTAGTCTTTTCAATTTTGAGATTTGTGCTTTTCAAATATATCATTACACCTCAAGGACTCGTGCCATGGCTCCACAATGTCCCGTTCTCCCATTGATAGCCGTTAACATTGTAGCTCGCATCAAGGCTAACGTTAGCTAGCATTGGCATTGAGCTCATCTATTTTAGCGGAGTCTCTAGTCTCCCATAGACACCCATGTCGATTGTTAGAATTTCCTGGAAATGAATCAAGCCTTGTCGAAGCGTGAAACGTTGCACGTTAATGATGATTTTACCTTGCGAGTGTTGTTTCCACAGTGGGCTGTGTATCTGCTATTTCATACAGGCCATTCATCCAGTATGCAAAGGCTTACTGCTCATATATGCACCTATGAACACAGAATTGACTTTAGGTGGGCAAAAGTTTGTTCTCAGTTCTTTGTCACCTAATTAACTGATGAACCAGTTATTCTGCACTACATACCAATACTTAGATTTAATATAACCTAGAGAAGCAAAACCCAGCCTCGCTCTAGAGAAGTCCAGAAAATCCATCATACTCCATTTTGCCTCTCAATTCCCACCATAACCATCTTTCAAGCCTGGGATTGGCCAATGTTCTAGTCGCCTTGGAGACACTTCCTGTTCCCCTAATAAGTTGAAGACTAGAGCATGACGTTTTAGAACCACCACCACCACCACCACCACCTCCAACCCCACATATCCATCTGGAGGGACAGCTGGGGTCAAGGGGCGTTCTGCCTCTTCAAATGGGGTGTCGGGGTTCAGTAGACAGTGTGTAATACAGTGTAGCCCTGATGTCTGGCATTATTTTTTTTAATTGGTCGCGTAGAGTACGTTTTTGAAATGAAAGTTGACAAGTCCAAGTTGCATGCACTCAAGTTCGCATGCAAAGAAGCTATTTTGGGGAATCTTGTTGACTCTTGCATACCTTGTGTTTGTTTGAGTGTAATGAAAAAACAATGCATGTCAAACAGGTGCTTCTGTGGAGGCACGACTCGCCACATGAGCGGCATTTGCATTGTTTTGAACGCAGCGGAGCCTGGCGCTTGAAAGTGTTGATTGATTTTGCAGACCCTGCTGTGTGTGTGTGTGTGGCTCTGTGTACAGCATCTATGAGTCTTGTCTGAGGAAAAGTTGTGTATGCAGGTGAGGTCAGCCAAGGCGGTTTCAATGTGCTAGCCAACTCGGTGTGCTTCATCTTCCCAACACGTGTAGTTTACAACCGCAATGTCTGTCACTTAACCTAAGGCTACACATAACTTCCCTGGCATCCCCTAATCCCTCATGGAATAACATTTATTTATTAGGGCAGAAATTTCTCGACATCTCTCATCCCTCCTATTAGTGCTGGCCAACCGCTATTGCCAGCTATGCATTACCTTTATGTGTTTTTAGCAGAGGATTAATCTAGTGTTCCTGCGCACACTCTTTTTCTCTCTTTGCCTTTCTACCCCCTTTCTATTTTTTAACTGAAACCTTTCATTTGTCAGTGTTGAAATTGAGGATTGGATTTTCACGCTACTTCCGACTACAGCAGAAATGAAGACGGCGCCATTACATTAAAAGCCTCCGTTGGGCCCCGGTCGAACGCCTGCTTTGACTGAAAACACTGAAGCCGCGACTCACGCCCCAGAGGAGCTGCTCGCGTCTGATGTTGATTTAGCTGTGGAGCGTCACTTATTCCCGCATGCTCCCAAATCCAGTTAAAGCTGTGTTGAATTAATTTTTGAGAGAGAGAGAGAGAGAGATCTCTTCAGAAGAAGAGAAGAAAAGGGAGAATGGCGATTTATAAAGCCATCACAATTCAACATGCTCCTTTTGAGGTGGAAGAAAAAAATAATATGATTTATTTACGAGATACACATATCAAGCAAGGTGGATGTCCTTAATAGAGCTAAAAACCGCAAGCACGCGCCTCTCAGCTTTGCCTGTACCCCGGCTCTCACACTGACTGGCTGACATCAACAGAACAATAACCACTTCAGGTAATTGTCCTGATTCTCCAGAAAGGCTCTGCAATTCAGAGCCGCAATACAGTCTTCTACAGCGGACAGGTTCTTATATTGTTAGCAAAGAGTAGCACGGTGAATCATGGCCGAAGCCCCGACGTCAGAAGCATGACATGAATACCTATGACTTACAATGTGATCAGCTGACTTCGGAGTGCATGCCTCCAATTCCAAGCATGTATTCTCCTCGGAAGACAGAGACGTTTCAACCCTCAAGGCCGCTCAATAGAGACGTCGGTCTCTCATGTTGTGCTTGGATGACTCTCACATTACATTCCCCTTTGAGAGGTCATCGCTTCTGACTTGAATAACTCTCCTCTATATATACTGTGCATCAGCATGTTTAGGGGAAGCAGGACTGTGCTTTCCCATCTCCGTTCAAACCGTACGTGTTAAGTCGCCAGGAAGCATGTCAATGAGAAGTCAATGACCGATCTGTGAGTGCATACGCTGTACTAATGTCCAACAGCCAATCCAGGAGCGGCTAGGGAGACCAGCTCCACTGTACAATATGTATACTGCACCGGATGACAACCCCTGCAACTCACACCCCACTATATGTTCACATTCACTCTAAAGAATACACAGCAGTATGCTGTAGCTGTTGTTTCCTTCCCCTTATTGGATGAACACTGATGACTTCATGCAATCAGGTCAGGGGCTCCGGTCCATTAGCTTGTAGTTTGTGGGTGATTGCGGGTGCCGGTATCCACTTACCCCCTGTTTTGCGTCAGGGCACTCCGGCATGGGCCGAGTTTAATTGTTCTTAATGCAGTACTGTGTGGAGACACCCCTCCCAGTTAGACCTGCATGGATGGCTGCTCTAACAGATAGACTAGAGGAAGACCAGAAAAACCCTCACTTCCCCATGTCACCAATCACACTTTATGGCCCAGGGGCTGAGTTTCATCCGGGGTGTCTTGTGGCTACCCCCGTACTGCTCAGCCTCGCTTCAGGGTTAGACTTGGGTCTCCCATTATGCTAATAATTCTGCTAATGATGATCAGTGCCTTTTTTCCCGCTTCTTCTACTGAATAGGAGGTACCTTTTTACAAAATGTTTAGGTGGTTCCTGTGAGGGATAATTATGACTGACCACAGTCTAATACTACCTGTTGAACAACAACAAAAGTCAAATGAATTGAGATCAGATCTACTTAACCAGTCACCACATTCCTTCTGGCCCACCAGCAGAAAAAATATGCTTTGGGAATCCCTGGCACTGCCATCACGCCTTTGTAGTCTGAAATGACTTTGCCTGTGGAGTTCAAAGGTCACCCGCTCTCGACAAGCCGCAGTGATCGGCCCTGTTTCCCAAGGAAGCTTATACTCTGCAACGCAACTCCCCCACGGGAAAACAAATGGGCGGCCAAATGAGTCCTGTCACCTTGAGAGATCCCATGGAGCCCAAATCACCTGTGGAACCTTTATGGGTGTGTAGTTACTGCACTCTGAGCTGGGGGCTATTCTAGTGCTGCACAACTGAATGGGATGTCATTATCATTCGAGACTGAATGGAGGGTTGGGTTTACACACTGAGTCTACACATCATGCTCTTTCCATGACATTGACTGACCAAGTCAATCCAGGTGAAAGCTATGATCCCTTGTTTTGATGTCACTTGTTAAAGACATTGCAGTCAGTGTAGGGGAAGGGGAGGGCACATTTTAAAAATGATTTTTAAGCCTTGAGACATGGATTGTGTATGTGTGCCATTCAGAGGGTGGATGGGCAAGACAACATATTTAAGTGCCTTTGAAACAGATAGGGTAATGTGTGCCAGGCACACCTGTTTGAGTGTGTCAAGAACTGCAACACTGCTGAGTTTTTCACACTCAACAGTTTCCCGTGTGTATAAAGAATGGTCCACCACCCAAAGGACATCCAGCCAACTTGCCACAACTGTGGGAAGCATTGGAGTAAACATGGGGCAGTATTACAGTGGAAGGCTTTCGACACTTTGTAGAGTCCATGCCCCGACGAATTGAGGCTATTCTGAGGACAAAAGGGGGTGCAACTCAATATTAGGAAGGTGTTTCAAATCAAATTTTATGTCACATGCGCCAAATACAACCTTACAGTGAATTGCTTACTCACAAGCCCTTAACCGAAAATGCAGTTTTTAGAAAATATACCCCCCCCCCAAAAAAGTAAGAGGTAAAAGTAACAAATAATTAGAGCAGCAGTAAAATAACAATAGATAGGCTATAATCAGGGGGTACAGGTAAATGAGGTAATATGTACATGTAGGTAGGGTTATTAAAGTGACTATGCATAGATAATAACAGAGTAGCGGCAGCATGGAAGAGGGGGGAGGCAATGCAAATAGTCTGGGTAGCCATTTGATTAGATGTTCAGGAGTCTTATGGCTTGTGGGTAGAAGCCTCTTGGATCCCTTGAACCCCCGTCTATGACTGGGGTGGCTGGAGTCTTTTACCATTTTTATGGCCTTCCTCTGACACTGCCTGATATAGAGGTCCTGGATGGCAGGAAGCTTGGCCCCAGTGATGTACTGGGCCGTACGCACTACCCTCTGTAGTGCCTTGCGGTCGGAGGCCAAGCAGTTGCCATAACAAGCAGTGGTGCAACCCGTCGGGATGCTCTCGATGGTGCAGCTGTAAAACCTTTGGTATACAGACTCAGTGTATACGGTGTGTGTATATATATATATATACCATAATTGCTGGACTATTAAGTGCACCTGAATATAAACCGCACCCACTGAATTATAAAAAAAATATGTATTTTGTACATAAATAAGCCGCACATGTCTATAAGCCGCAGGTGCCTACCGGTACATTGAAACAAATGATCTTTACACAGCCTTTAAATGAAACACGGCTTGTAACAAAAATAAATAGGCTTTAACAAAACACGGCTTGTAACACAAATAAATAGGCTTTAACGAAACACGGCTTGTAACAAAAATTTAAACAGTAGCCTACCAAGAAAGTCATTGGTCACTATCTTCCTCCTCCTGTGCACTGAAACCACTGAAGTCATCTCCTTCGGTGTCGGAGTTGAATAGCCTCAGAATTGCTTCATCCGATGTTGGATCGTTTTCATTGTCGCTCTCGTCACATTCATCCGGAGGCAAATACCCCGCTGAGCTCATGCTGCCCCTTCAACACGCAGCAGTCCAGCCTTTCGAAACCCGTTGATGATAGTGGATTTTTTGACAATGCTCCACGCTGTCAGGACCCACTGGCAGACTTGACCATAAGATGCTATTCGCCTGTGGCCCGTTTTAGTGAAGGATTTCTCCCCACTTGTCATCCAAGCCTCCCACTGAACAAGGAGCGCCACCTTAAATGCACGATTTACACTGATGTCGAGTGGCTGCAAATACTTTGGGCCATCTGCTTTTCTTCCCTCTGAAAGCTTTTGTTGTCTTTTTGCACTGAGTCAGTTCCTCACGCTGCTGTTTCCAACGTCTTATCATCGACTCATTAAGGCCAAGCTCCCGTGCAGCAGGTCTATTTCCTTTTCCAACAGCCAGATCGATCGCCTTCAACTTGAAAGCTGCATCATATGCATTTCTCCGTGTCTTTGCCATGATGAGGGTGACAAAATTACTAGCGTAATCAGAATGATGGGAAGTTTGAGCACGCTCGATTTACGTCACATTATGTGACGGTGCTCAGTTTTTTGGCGGCATGAATCTTGTGAAAGCGGGAAAAATCCATAAATTAACCGCGTCATTGTATAAACTGCGAGGTTCAAAGTGTGGGAATAAAGTACACAACCATTCAAAAGTTTGGCCTTAAAATAACATCAAATTGATGAGAAATACAGTGTAGACATTGTTAATGTTGTAAATAACTAGGCAGTGTGTTCTAGTGCCCATCTTAATCTTTCATTTTTATTGGCCAATCTGAGATATGGCTTTTTCTTTGCAACTCTACCTAGAAGGCCAGCATCCCAGAGTCATCTCTTCACTGTTGATGTTGAGACTGGTGTTTTGCAGGTACTATTTAATGAAGCTGCCAGTTGAGGACTTGTGAGGTGTCTGTTTCTCAAACTAGACACTCTAATGTACTTGTCCTCTTGTTCAGTTATGCACTGGGGCCTCCCACTCCTCTTTCTATTCTATTTAGAGACAGTTTGCGCTGTTCTGTAAAGGGAGTAGTACACAGCGTTGTTTGTACAAGATCTTCAGTTTCATGGCTATTTCTCACATGGAATAGCCTTAATTTCTCAGAACAAGAATAGACTGACAAGTTTATTTGTTTCTGGCCATTTTGAGCTTGTATTCGAACACAAATGCTGATTCTCCAAATACTCAACAAGTCTAAAGAATGCCAGTTTTATTGATTCTTTAGTCAGGACAACAGTTTTCAGCTGTGCGAACATAATTGCAAAAGGGTTTTCTAATGATCAATTAGTCTTTTAAAATTATAAACTTCGATTAGCTTGGAACACAGGAGTGATGGTTGCTGATAATGGGCCTCTGTACGCCTATGTAGATATTCCATAATAAATCTGCCGTTTCCAGCTAAAATAGTCATTTACAACATTAACAATGTCTACACTGTATTTCTGATCAATTTGATGTCGTTTTAATGGACAAAAAATGTGCTTTCTTTCAAAAACATGGACTTTTCTAAGTGACCCCAAACTTTTGAATGATAGTTTGTGTGTATGTACAGTGGGGCAAAAAAGTATTTAGTCAGCCACCAATTGTGCAAGTTTAAGTCCCACTTAAAAAGATGAGAGAGGCCTGTAATTTTCATCATAGGTACACTTCAACTATGACAGACAAAATGAGAAAAGAAAATCCAGAAAATTACATTGTAGGATTTTTTATGAATTCATTTGCAAATTATGGAGGAAAATAAGTATTTGGTCACCTACAAACAAACAAGATTTCTCACATACATATACACATATATATACATACATACACACACACACACACACACACACACACACACACACACACACACACACACACACACACACACACACACACACACACACACACACACACACACACACACACACACACACACACACACACACACACACACACACACACACACACACACACACACACACACACACACACTAACAGTTGAAGTTTACATACACCTTAGCCAAATACATTTAAACTCAGTTTCTCACAATTTCTGACATCTAATCCTAGTAAAAATTCCCTGTCTTAGGTCAGTTAGGATCACCACTTCATTTTAAGAATGTAAAATGCCAGAATAATAGTAGAGAGAATGAATTATTTCAGCTTTTATTTATTTCATCACATTCCCAGTGGGTCAGAAGTTTACTTACACTCAATTATTAGTATTTGGTAGCATTGCCTTTAAATTGTTTAACTTGGGTCAAACATTGGGTAGCTTTCCACAAGCATTGGGTGATTTTTGGCCCATTCCTTTTGACTGAGCTGGTGTAACTGAGTCAGGTTTGTAGGCCTCCTTGCTCGCACACGCCTTTTCAGTTCTGCCCACACATTTTCTGTAGGATTGAGGTCAGGGCTATGTGATGGCCACTCCAATACCTTGACTTTGTTTTCCTTTTAAGCCATTTTGGAAGTATGCTTGGGGTCATTGTCCATTTGGAAGACCCATTTGCGACCAAGCTTTAACTTCCTGACTGATGTTTTGAGATGTTTCTTCAATATTCCACATAATTTTCCTTCCTCATGATGCCATTTATTTTATGAAGTGCACCAGTCCCTCCTGCAGCAAAACACCCCAACAACATGATGCTGCCACCTCCATGCTTCACGGTTGGGATAGTGTTCTTCGGCTTGCAAGCTTCCCCTTTTTTCCTCCAAACATAACGATGGTTATTATGGCCAAACAGTTATTTTTTGTTTCATCAGACCAGAGGACATTTCTCCAAAAAGTATGATCTTTGTGCAGTTGCAAACCATAGTCTGGCTTTTATATGGTGGTTTTGGAGCAGTGGTTTCTTCCTTGTTGAGCAAACTTTCAGGTTATGTCGAAATAGGACTCGTTATACTGTGGATATAGATACTGTTGCACCTGTTTCCTCCAGCATCTTCACAAGGTCCTTTGCTGTCGTTCTGGGATTGATATGTACTTTTCGGACCAAAGTACGTTCAGCTCAAGGAGACAGAACACCACTCCTTCCTGAGCGGTATGACGGCTGCGTGGTCCCATAGTGTTTATACTTGTGTACTATTGTTTGTACAAATGAACATGGTACCTTTAGGTGTTTGGAAATTGCTCCCAAGGATGAACCAGACTTGTCAAGGTCTACCATTTTTTTCTGAAGTCTTGGCTAATGTCTTTTTGATTTTCCCATGATGTCAAGCAAAGAGGCACTGAGTTTGAAGGTAGGCCTTGAAATACATCCACAGGTACACCTCCAATTCACTCAAATGATGTCAAATAGTCTATCAGATTTGATTGTTAGTGTATATCAAGTCCCCGTTACATTTCCCACAAGTAGCACATTTACCGTTAGTTCCTTTCATTTCGAATCTACAATGTTTGTTACTTTGGTTACGGTAATTTCTGTGGATGCATTCAATATTATTAGTCCAGTCTTCCCTTTATCATTGTCAGAGTGGACACATTGTTTGCGGAGTGCACAACCTACTGTATGCTACACTTGTGAGAAAGTCGTTTTGCTTTATTTCATTCCGTTTACGAGTTTCGTAAATTTAGTTGTTGTCTTTTGTTTGCCTCTCTCCTGTCAAAGTGAAGTTAGGACACGCTTAAAAGTAGGCCAATAAGCTACCTGGCCTGCTTGTAAGTGTAAGCATATAAATGTGCCCATTTGGGGATCTGATTGATAGTATTTCTGATTGGCTTAACTAACCACCACTAATGACCTGTGGAGCTTCTCAGTGATGTGTTCTTCACCTCAAACAGCAAGCAAACAAAGTCCGTTTTTCCATCTATTGAGAATTACAATGTAATGTATTTGAAAAATCTTTCCAGCTCTCTTCCTTTCGATAACCACTCAGCGTGCAGATGAGTAGAAATGGTAAGATAAATTGACATTCCACATGAGAAAGGTTGCCGACTCCTTGTGTAGCCTATTATCAGCAACTTCAGGAGAGTTCTCTTCTGGTTATCTAGATCTCTGGCGCCCTCGAGGAATTTGTCTTATTTCCTTAAACCGTAAGCTCAATGCATGAAGTTGATTTTATTTAAACACATAGGGTGTGTCTATATATGGAGAAACACATGTATAACAAATTTGATCAATCAACTTTCGGTCGACCAAGATTTTTGGGGGTCAGGGACATCCCTAATGTAAGGTCACTCATCTCGCGACGTAAGATGTATCTCCACGCCCTGCCTTTCCCAGAAACAGTGAGGCTAGGTGGTCGGCGAAAGGGGTTGTCTTTTCACGGATTGCTTTGTTATACTTGAGGTTCCAGCATCCAGTATAAGTCCCAGCTTTTAGGGCCTTCTACCGAGAGTGCCAGGTGGCAGCACAGGCATAAAAACAGATTGCCCATCGCCAACTAAATAAAAGGGAATAAAAATGTGCCATAAAACATCTATAGATGGCAGCAGGCGTGGAGTATGATCTGGTTGGAGGTGAGGGGGTTGGTGGGCGGGCATAGTGATTTATTGCTGTTGTTGAGGTCAGCAACAAGTCCGCTGTTAGTATTTTGAACAGGTGGCGAGGGACAAAGAGGGCATTTCCCCGCTAGAAAAGGCCTGGATTCGAGCGGTGTGTGTGTGTGTGTGTGTGTGTGTGTGTGTGTGTGTGTGTGTGTGTGCGTGTGCGTGTGCGTGTGCGTGTGCGTGTGCGTGCGTGTGTGTGTGTGTGTGTGTGTGTGTGTGTGTGTGTGTGCGTCTCTAATTTAGCTGCCTCCACAAGGACACAGGGAATCAAACTGCTCTCTAGCCCTCAGCGACAGTCACTCAGCAGTTCTCTACACACACACACATACACACACACGGTCGAAAGAGGCAGAAACCGTTTCCTCTAAACGTGTCAACAGGATGTCCCGCTCACCCACTGGGCCTCCCATAAGATTGATATAAGATTGATAATGAACGATTGTCTCATTAACACATCCTATTAGCCATGTCCACATGTGCGGTCCCATAAGTGTGGAGGGAGTTCGCTGAACGGACACACCACAATATGAAGACTAATTGTCTTTGAAGAGGGAGTCTGTATTCTCCCCTCTAATTTGTGCCTGGCCCACGGGCATGCCTTTAGTCTGCAATCATTTCAAGCAATTTTAGCCTTGTCTCATGTTCATGCCAAAAGTGTCACGAGACTGCTCCGGAGTTCTGCTCAGTCCAGTTTCAACTTCCCCTTCCTGTTTGAGCTGGACACAAGTTAAATGGATTTCACAGTGTTGCACCTGTTCCTGGCTCAACTTTGAAATCCACATGAAGAGGAAAAATAGCACTTTTGTACTTTAGTCTCTGGTTTCAGGCACAGAGGTTCAAGCTGCGCCAGCCAAGTCATGTTTTTGAGTCTCAACCAGAGTGGAGCCTCAGGTATGTGTTGTCAAAATACTCCAATTGAAATGCATTGCCATAAAGTGCATTTGAAAGGCACCAAACATAACACCTGTCTTGGTATGTCTTTTAAAATGTCAATTTAGCACAATATCCTTTTTAGTAATTATAATGATACATTCTACATATAATAATTTAGGAAAGCTGAGTTAAAGGCGGACTTAAGCGGAGATATAAACATTTCCAGAACACCTTTCATACCTATGCCAACAGATTATGGACATCCCAGTTGTTATTTTGTTTACATTGGTGCTACAATAGTGTCTGTGTATCTTTGTGTTAGAGAAACCAACGTGATATCTGAGGACATGGGCCACCCGTGACTTATTGACTTTTTCAAGGAAGTGAAGCCTTTGTTGTGCTTGTGCCGAGCTTGTGTGAATTTGACCTCTGACTCGGCTGACCCCAGAAGTCAGATAATGAAATGCTGACAGACGACCAGCACCAGGAGATTAGAAGGAAAGTGAGAGAGGAAAAAAAGGCTGCAGGGCTTTGTGTGTGTGTGTGTGTGTGTGTGTGTGTGTGTGTGTGTGTGTGTGTGTGTGTGTGTGTGTGTGTGTGTGTGTGTGTGTGTGTGTGTGTGTGTGTGTGTGTGTGTGTGTGTGTGTGTGTGTGTGTGTGTGTGTGTGTGTGTGTGTGTGTGTGTGTGTGTGTGTGTGTGTGTGTGTGTGTGTGTGTGTGTGTGTGTGTGTGTGGCTTGGGGTATTGCCACAACAACATATGGCCGTCAAGCTGTAAAATCACAAGCTTGAGCCGGACAGTTGGTCGATGGTGACTCAAACGTGAGACTGGCACAAGTTTTTTGTCACGGGAGATAAGCAATATGACCAAATAAGCATGAAAGAGATTTGATGGTGAGCTGTACTATATCAGAATGTGGAGATAGTCGGGATCCCTGAGAAGTGTTGGCGTAAACCAAGGGAACCAATTTACAAATTGATCAATTGCAAAGTCAATGGGGTTCGCGTTTGAAGAATTTCCTCATTTGGAACAAATTTCCCTTCTGAGCTCGTCCTCTTCTACATTTAACCCCCTGGGATGCTAATGCACACCACATCTGTGGTGGCATGTTGTGCCTTTTACCATCATTAAAGAAGATGCCTCCAAGCCGTCGAGAAAGTACACCTCCCGATGAAATGGGAGTTCTCTTTTAAAACGTTTGGTTTCTCGCCCAGCTAATCTGCTAGTGGTAGAAGGTGGGTGTGTTGAAGAGTGAAGCTCCTGGAGTGCCCGGGTTGGTTTACTGCGGGAGTTACATGTTAAGCTTTGAGATGTGTTTGAACGATGCGCTGGGCCCCTTTGAAGTTCCCCGATGGGGTATGGAGAGATGTCAGCCCTGGGAACTCAACAGAGAAACTGTTATAACTACCGGGATCAGGACAGGCCCAAGTGCTTACGTGGAGAGTCTTGGTAGAAACGTGTTTGGGAGTTGGTCGAGAGTGTGGAGCGTCTTTTTAGGACCTCAAAAGTCCCAACCACATACCGCGCATTTCGTGATTGACAAGTGCCTTTCAAGTGGGATGAGTTACCCCAGCGTTGCGTGATACCAAGTCTTTTCAATTACAAGTAAGCAGCAGAATTCTACTGGCCTTTTACTTTGTTGAAGAACGACTGGAAGCAGTTAAAGCACAAGGTTGATTCGGGAAACAAACCTCAAACTCCCAGTGACGGTTTGGAGGCATGAAAGTACGCGCCACTGTGCGAGGGCACCGACGAACAAGACCCCTACGGCTCCAGGCCCCCCCCGTGGTAATTTATGACATCCGTTCGGGGCTGTCATTACCTCTGTCGTTTTTCTCCCCCGTTCAGTGAAGAGGAGAGACGGGGAGATGAATTAATGCGTTTGCGAGTCCTCGCCACTTCCCTGACACACTTGACTCTGTTTAATAAATGATGTCCCATATTTCCCTATTCATTATAATGTCATTAAGACATATTAAGCCCACCTGCTGCTTTAACCTTTAGCTCGCGCTTCCACAGGGGCGTCGGCTAGCCCCGGTCCGTGTTCTACACATCTCATGTGCTGTACCGTTTAAATTACAGGGCCAACCAGAGGGCCGTTATGTAATAGGCCTGTTTAAAAATTAACGAGGACAACACGGTCACTCGCACAACTGGCGTCGAAGGATAACCCCCCCCCCCCGAAAAGTGGGATCGCTTCAGCGACTAACCGCAGCGTATGAAAGTCAACTTAAGAGCACCCTGGGTAGCTCGAACCTTGGGTACAGGGGAAGAGAGTGGACTTTTTAGAAGACTTTCTAGAAGATGTTGTTGACCCACTTTGAAGTGAGGACATGACAATCGATGCATATAGATATGTCAGAATGTACTATTTAATTATTGATTGGATGGCACTGTGTAAAACGCCAACACAACAGGCCTCTTTAGTGTTAAATGGACTCATCGGCAGCATGTTGCTTCTATTGGTTTGTGAGGTATCGCTGTGCGTGGGGGACGATTCGATGGAAAAGTAGCTTTTAAAGAGTAATTTATTACCATTTCTGCATTTAGCGAGATCAATCCTGCAGTGGGTTTCGTCGAGCATGTCTATTCATCTTCCTGCTGTGATAAATGTCCTTTTTGGATTCTGTAAGTAATCCTACTGACGCAGGCCCAGGACCTGCAGAGCATACTTTAGCACCATCCATATACTGCATGCTGAGGTGAGATGAGGTATGTGTGAGAGAGATGGAAAGTGAGAGGGGTAAAGGGAAAGAGTCTCTGAGTTGTGTGTGTGTGTGTGTGTGTGTGTGTGTGTGTGTGTGTGTGTGTGTGTGTGTGTGTGTGTGTGGTTTACCCCTGCCCTTGAATTGGTCATGACCACAAAATGCTTGAGTCGTTTAACTGCTCATTATAACAGGCGGGCAGGTCTAAGGTCTGATCTCCAATTCCCTATTCAGACCTTAATCATTGCAAGCTAAAAAACCTAATCTGTCTCCAGATCAGTGGCCAGGGATTCATTTGATCTACACCCCCCCAAACATATTGTGCAGGAGCCCATTTGCTGTAAATTGCTGCAATTAATCGTTAAGTCAAACAGGAACCTGTATTATATGTGAATATATGAGTTCATCCGTTCTTGGGATCTTAAAAGGTGCAATATGCAGAAATTCTTCCTGTTTGCTAAAATTCTAATAGTTGCCTAATTTCAGTTTGTGACAAAACAAGCAATGACAAAGGATGCATATAGATGTGTAGAGAATGTTATATGTGCATATACTGTAGATATAAATATTTGTAGAGAATCGCTCTACCATCTAAACCACTGAAATGTATATTCAACAATCAACCTAAAATATTATATTATGAAATGTTTGAAGCTGGTGTACAAAATGGAAAGTAAAAGACACAAAAATGAAACTTAAGAACATAAAGTATAGAAATAGCACACATAAAACAGCTTAGACTGATCTATAACGCACATCTCTATGTGCATTTGGTTGGGCAGCCTAAAAAGTTACATACAGTGCCTTCAGAAAGTATTCACAACGGCATGGAGCTAAGCACCGGCAAAGTCCAAGAGGAATTTTGGTAGAAAGCAGTCTGCACATCTACACTGGAGTTGCTTACAATGAAGGCCGTGATTGATCTTGAGTGGGCAAGTTAGTTTTGACTTAAATCTACTTGAAAATCTATGGCAAGACCTAAAAATGGTTGTCTATCAATGATGGACAACCAATTTGACAGAGCTTGAAGAATTTGAAAAAGAATAATGGGCAAATATTGTACAATCCAGGTATGCAAAGCTCTTAAGAGACTTACTGAGAAAGACTCAAAGCTGTAATCACCGCCAAATACTTGTGTAAATTTGATTTCTGTATTTAATTTTCAATAAATTTGCAAACATTCTAAAAACAAGTATTCACTTTGTCATTATGGTGTATTGTGTGTAGATTGGTGAGAGAAAAAAATCTATTTAATCCATTTTAAATTCAGGTTGTAACTTGAATACTTTCTGAAGGCACGGTATTGTATCTTTAATGAGAACTGCTCCCTCTGGAGAGACAGTTTTGACAAATTCAACGTATGTATTTCAATGTCTCCCACGATTCTTTATCAGAGCGGTGATAAACAATTAATCACACATTTTTGATGTTCCAGAAAAATCCAAGAGGCCAAACTTTTCCCCTCAACTAGTTTGATCACTTCATATCTTTTCTGTTGGGCTTCTTTTTTTCTTCATCAAGTCTTTCACACTTTCTTCCAGAGGTGAGATGATCTGTCTGTTCCTGGCTGTACTATATGATCTGAGATTGCTTTTCAACTTCACCCAAGGACCCCTTCTAGAAGAAAAAAAACCCCCAGCCAGGCTCAAATCAGCGCAACTCAAATCTTCTTAGCATACCTTGAGTTTCTCATTTAAAAAGTGCACCGCTACTGAATATTACATCTGTTGGATAGTTTTGTCAAAGATCAAGTGCTGTTGGACACCATCAATGAAAATCTGCTAATAAAGGTGCAGCGATGTACTGTGCCTGGCTCCATATTTAAATAAGCCACATTCTCTGGACTATGAAAGACTGGGATTGAAAGTATCGGTTTCCCTTCGCAATACAGAGTCCAACGAGAGTATACTGTGGATGGCAGGTAGCCTAGCGGTTAGTGTCGGACCAGTAACCGAAAGGTCGCTGGTTTGAATACCCAAGCCAACAAGGTGAGCAAGGCACTTAATGCACTAATTTTCTCCTGGGGCGCCGTACTACCATGGCTGACCCTGTAAAACAATACATGTCACTGCACCTATCCGTGATTTATTTGACAATATATATTTTTTTATGGGGTTCAATGCACCGTTGGGGCTTCCTCCCTGCTGCCCTGGGATGAATTTGCATCTGAAATATGTACCCTCAATAGACCCCCTCTCTCTGTTCTTTTTTGAGGGAGATGAAAGGCAGAATGGAGCGCCTCCCTGGCACTAGTCGTTGGCATCACTGTGCGCCCACAATACTGGCTGCCGGTGTTTCTGAGTGAAGTTACCACTCTCTCTCTGTATCTTGTCTTTGGATGGGCAGAGACGAGGCTTGGGGGAGCTTACATTTAGGAATAATTGACATGAAGCATCAAATGACCTTTACCCCCCCCATTACCCTTCTGTTGCCATGTGGCATCCCTGCCAAATGAGTTGTATCAAACTGGCCTTCTATTTTCATCAACTGCCTCCTGTAAAATGAAAACGTCCAAATTATTTTCCACATGCTCCGAGTCCGAGAGGAGCACTACTTCATCTGGTTTGGCGTTCCTGATTTTGGCAGTCTCTGAAATGATTAGTTTTGGTGGAATCCTGGGCATATCATAATCATGGCCTCCAATCTGTTTCGGGGGCTGCTGCCTAGCTCACTTACAAATCGGCCAATAGTTCGCCCCATATGTCCGCGCCTTTGTTTGGATCATAGAGTTGGTATTTATATCCCTGCATTTTGATGGTAGCCAGGCGGTGCGGATTGTCCCAGATTTCATCAAATCGGTGGTACATTACCCAGTGTCTGTGCTGAATATTTCCATGCATATTTCCATCTCCCCATCCATATGGAAATATGATGTTGTATATGTTACCACTACAGTACACAATGTATTGTTTAAACTGGCAGAGCATTCAGCACCAAACATCCTCACAAACAGTGCATTCGGGAAGTTTTCAGACCCCTTCATTTTTTCCAAATGTTGTTACGTTACAGCCTTATTGTAAAATTGATGAGGAAAAACACGATTTAATCTAAACACAATAGCAAAAACAGGTTATTAGAAATGTTAGCAAATGTATTACAAAGAAATAAAAATCACATTTACATAAGCATTCAGACCTTTTACTCAGTACATTGTAGAAGCACCTTTGGCAGCGATTACAGCCTAGAGTCTTCTTGGGTATGACGCTACAAGCTTGGCACACCTGTAATTGGGTAGTTTCTCCCATTCTTCTCTGCAGATCCTCTCAAACTCTGTCAGGTTGGATGGGGAGCGTCGCTGCACAGCTATTTTCAGGTCTCTCCAGAGATGTTAGATCGGGTTCAAGTCCGGGCTCTGGCTGGGCCACTCAAGGACATTCAGAGACTTGTCTCGGCTGTGCTTAGGGTCGTTGTCCTGTTGGAAGGTGTACCTATGCCCCCAGGTTGATGTCCTGAGCGCTCTGGAGCAGGTTTTCACCAAGGATCTCTCTGTATTTTAATATAATAATAATATATGCCATTTAGCAGACGCTTTTATCCAAAGCGACTTACAGTCATGTGTGCATACATTCTACGTATGGGTGGTCCCGGGGATCGAACCCACTACCCTGGCGTTACAAGCGCCATGCTCTACCAACTGAGCTACAGAAGGACCACCGTTCACCTTTCCCTTGATCCTGACTAGTCTCCCAGTCCCTGCCGCTAAAAACATTCACACAGCATGATGATGCCACCACCATGCTTCACCATAGGGATGGTATTAGCCAGGTGATGAGCAGGGCCTGGTTTCCTCCAGTCTTGACATTTGACATTCATGCCAAATAGTTCATTCTTGGTTTTAACAGTCCAGAGAAGTCTGAAAGTCCTTTAGGTGCCTTTTTGGCAAACTCAAAGTGGGCTGTCTTGTGCCTTTTAGTGAGGAGTGGCTTTCGTCAGGCCACTCTACCATAAAGGCCTGATTGGTGGAGTGCTGCAGGGATGGTTATCCTTCTGGAAGGTTCTCCCATCTCCACACAGGAACTCTGGACCTCTGTCAGTGTGACAATCTGGTTTTTGGTCACCTTCCTGACCAAGGACCTTCTCCCCCGGAAGAGTCTTGGTGTTCCAAACTTCTTCCATTTAAGAATGACGGAAGCCACTGTGTTCTTGATGATTTTCAATGATGCAGACATTTTTTGGTACCCTTTCCCAGATCTGTTCCTCGACACAATCCTGTCTCGGAGCGCTACGGATAATTCCTTCAACCTCATGGCTTGATTTTTGTGCTCTGACATGCACTGCCAACTGTGGGACCTTACATAGGCAGGTCTGTACCTTTCCAAATCATGTCCAATTAATTGAATTTACCACAGGTTTCCATTGATCATCTCAAGGATGATCAATGGAAACAGGATGCAACTAAGATCAATTTTGAGTCTCATAGCAAAGGGTCTGAATACTTATGTAAATAAGGTATTTCTGTTTTAAATGTTCTATACATTTCTAAGAACTTGTTTTCTCTTTGTCATTATGGGGTATTGTGTGTAGATTAATGAGGAACATGTTAGAATAAGGCTGTAACATAACAAAATGTGGAAATAGTGAAGGAGTCTGAATCCCTTCCTGAATGCACTGTGTATTATTCATGGTTATATATGTTCCCATAAATGACAGCAAATATACCATTGGGTGTGAAGCTTGTGGGTGTGAAACTGCCCCAGCACCCCACTTCCCTCGTTTAGCCAGAATAGCCTTCCATTGTGGTCACTGCCTATAAGACAGCTGCGTAACCTCATGTCTTTCTGTCACTCAACAACTGCCTCAGTGTTAGCCAATCCCCACCCCCCCTACATGCAGCGCATTCATTCAACATGACAACTGACTTCGATGTGAGGAAGCCTAAGTTTCCCTTTGGTATCAAACACAAAAGCTTTGTCCCTCCCTGCACAGTGTGTGTGTGTGTGTGTGTGTGTGTGTGTGTGTGTGTGTGTGTGTGTGTGTGTGTGTGTGTGTGTGTGTGTGTGTGTGTGTGTGTGTGTGTGTGTGTGTGTGTGTGTGTGTGTGTGTGTGTGTGTGTGTGTGTGTGTGTGTGTGTGTGTGTGTGTGTGTGTGTGTGTTGCAGAACATTTGAGAGGAGCTCTGACAGTATCACACACCCAATAAAAGACCACCTGTTCCTAGTGTGCTAACCTAATCCGGCCGTGCCACTGTTCCCAACGGTATTTCTCCCCGTGTCACGTTCCATCGGCTCCTCTAACACTCGATGGCACAACCCCCGGCAGGGTTGTTAACCGAGCAATCCTGACATGCATTGTGACAGTTTCACACCCAGTCATAATCCAGGTGACACCGGTATCTCTGGTCTTTTTAATTGCTTTGTACGTTGTATATTTTGTCCCCTTTTTTTGAACATGTTGTGGGAATAGAAAGCGCATTGAAATAGTTTCTTAGCCTACCTGTCTATCTATCAGACTCGCTGCCATTACTTCTAATTATACCATGGCATTGTTGAATATTTGTTTGAAGGGCATTCTAGAGCGTGCATTATTAATGCCCGGTATAATCGAACGGTATAATTCAATGGCAATGAAGTTCATTCTTACAAATTCTATTTTTGATTGAAAACATTCGCATTGTTTAATTTGATTTTCATAATAACAAGCTAGGATGATGGTTTGGTTAGCTCAGCTAGCAAGTCTGTTTTGTTACCAAGGCAACTACTGTAGCTATGTAGCTAGCTAGTTCACTTGCTAGCTACTTCAGTGGATGTTGTCACATTTCAACTGGCAAATTAATACATTTCTAGCTGCAAATATGTTCATTTCTAACCATGGTATGAAACTGATAATCAACTCAAGGCTCTATGCGTTCTCTGGAAAATAATGCAACTCTACATTGTAGAATAATAGTGAAGACATCAAAGCTATGAAACAACATATGGAATCATGTAGTAACCCAAAAATTGTTAAAGCCACCCTTTACCTTGATGTCTTCACTATTATTCAACAATCTAGAAAATAGTAAATAATAAACAAAAAACCTTGAATGAGTAGGTGTTCTTAAACACTGGTAGTGTGTGTGTGTGTGTGTGTGTGTGTATATATATATATATATATAACACAGTAACATTTTATATGTTCTTAAAAATATGGGTTTTGGAGGACAAGAGTAGGAGAAATCAGCCGTGTCAGAAAACCCCAACAATTCACAAACCCAATACATAGGTTCATAACAAACGACTGGAGTTAAAGGCATCATTCAGTTTGTTGAATCAGCTCGTCTCCCTTTAATACTGTTTTATGGATGCACTTTTAGAGTGGTATTGAAGTGCTATAAATTGAGGTATAGATTTCCCTGTCTCTTTGAGCTGGGAATAAGATCATTCGGATGAGTGTTTGAAAGCGCCCAGGTTATACGTTGGCCTTTTTACACTGAAAAAAATAAACTTTGAGCAGTTTCAAGTCTTTTTCAGTCAACCATTCACCACAAACATTTACAGCTGAATATATGTGCAGGGAGAAACCACCTACCAGACTGCCAAGAGTTCTCTAAATTGATATGCATTTAATGAATTACTATAAAACTGCTACTAATCTCATGCATATTGTATAGCATCTTGTCTTTTGAACCAAAATGAAGGGTCTTGGCCAATCAACTTGTGTTAACCGCTTTAGGGAGGGAACCACTATGTTTGAAAGGCTAACAGGGACAGCAGACCCACAAAAAACAGGATACCTCAACACCTAAACACTGGATACCTCAACACCTAAACACTGGATACCTCAACACCTAAACACTGGATACCTCAACACCTAAACACTGGATACCTCAACACCTAAACACTGGATACCTCAACACCTAAACACTGGATACCTCAACACCTAAACACTGGATACCTCAACACCTAAACACTGGATACCTCAACACCTAAACACTGGATACCGCAACACATAAACACTGGATACCGCAACACATAAACACTGGATACCGCAACACCTAAACACTGGATACCTCAACACCTAAACACTGGATACCCCAACACCTAAACACTGGATACCACAACACCTAAACACTGGATACCGCAACACATAAACACTGGATACCGCAACACATAAACACTGGATACCGCAACACATAAACACTGGATACCGCAACACATAAACACTGGATACCGCAACACCTAAACACTGGATACCGCAACACCTAAACACTGGATACCGCAACACATAAACACTGGATACCGCAACACATAAACACTGGATACCGCAACACATAAACACTGGATACCGCAACACCTAAACACTGGATACCTCAACACCTAAACACTGGATACCGCAACACCTAAACACTGGATACCGCAACACCTAAACACTGGATACCGCAACACATAAACACTGGATACCTGAACACCTAAACACTGGATACCTCAACACCTAAACACTGGATACCGCAACACATAAACACTGGATACCTCGATACCTAAACACTGGATACCTCAACACCTAAACACTGGATACCTCAACACCTAAACACTGGATACCGCAACACATAAACACTGGATACCGCAACACCTAAACACTGGATACCGCAACACATAAACACTGGATACCTGAACACCTAAACACTGGATACCGCAACACATAAACACTGGATACCTGAACACCTAAACACTGGATACCTCAACACCTAAACACTGGATACCGCAACACATAAACACTGGATACCTCGATACCTAAACACTGGATACCACAACACCTAAACACTGGATACCTCAACACCTAAACACTGGATACCGCAACACATAAACACTGGATACCGCAACACATAAACACTGGATACCTCAACACCTAAACACTGGATACCGCAACACATAAACACTGGATACCTCAACACCTAAACACTGGATACCACAACACCTAAACACTGGATACCTCAACACCTAAACACTGGATACCTCAACACCTAAACACTGGATACCACAACACCTAAACACTGGATACCTCAACACCTAAACACTGGATACCGCAACACATAAACACTGGATACCGCAACACATAAACACTGGATACCACAACACCTAAACACTGGATACCGCAACACATAAACACTGGATACCTCAACACCTAAACACTGGATACCTCAACACCTAAAGACTGGGTACCACAACACCTAAAGACTGGATACCTCGATACCTAAACACTGGATACCTCGACACCTAAAGACTGGATCCCTCAACACCTAAAGACTGGATACCTCATCACCTAAACACTGGATACCACATCACCTAAACACTGGATACCACATCACCTAAACACTGGATACCTCATCACCTAAACACTGGATACCACATCACCTAAACACTGGATACCACATCACCTAAACACTGGATACCTCATCACCTAAACACTGGATACCTCATCACCTAAACACTGGATACCACATCACCTAAACACTGGATACCACATCACCTAAACACTGGATACCTCATCACCTAAACACTGGATACCACATCACCTAAACACTGGATACCTCATCACCTAAACACTGGATACCTCATCACCTAAACACTGGATACCTCATCACCTAAACACTGGATACCTCATCACCTAAACACTGGATACCTCATCACCTAAACACTGGATACCACATCACCTAAACACTGGATACCACATCACCTAAACACTGGATACCTCATCACCTAAACACTGGATACCACATCACCTAAACACTGGATACCACATCACCTAAACACTGGATACCTCATCACCTAAACACTGGATACCACATCACCTAAACACTGGATACCACATCACCTAAACACTGGATACCTCATCACCTAAACACTGGATACCTCATCACCTAAACACTGGATACCTCATCACCTAAACACTGGATACCTCATCACCTAAACACTGGATACCACATCACCTAAACACTGGATACCACATCACCTAAACACTGGATACCTCATCACCTAAACACTGGATACCACATCACCTAAACACTGGATACCTCATCACCTAAACACTGGATACCTCATCACCTAAACACTGGATACCACATCACCTAAACACTGGATACCTCATCACCTAAACACTGGATACCACATCACCTAAACACTGGATACCTCATCACCTAAACACTGGATACCTCATCACCTAAACACTGGATACCACATCACCTAAACACTGGATACCTCATCACCTAAACACTGGATACCTCATCACCTAAACACTGGATACCTCATCACCTAAACACTGGATACCACATCACCTAAACACTGGATACCTCATCACCTAAACACTGGATACCTCATCACCTAAACACTGGATACCTCATCACCTAAACACTGGATACCACATCACCTAAACACTGGATACCACATCACCTGGACTGGATACCTCAACACCTAAACACTGGATACCACATCACCTAAACACTGGATACCACATCACCTAAACACTGGATACCTCAACACCTAAACACTGGATACCTCAACACCTAAACACTGGATACCTCAACACCTAAACACTGGATACCTCAACACCTAAACACTGGATACCTCAACACCTAAACACTGGATACCACAACACCTAAACACTGGATACCTCAACACCTAAACACTGGATACCTCAACACCTAAACACTGGATACCACAACACCTAAACACTGGATACCACAACACCTAAACACTGGATACCTCAACACCTAAACACTGGATACCTCAACACCTAAACACTGGATACCTCAACACCTAAACACTGGATACCTGAACACCTAAACACTGGATACCTCAACACCTAAAGACTGGATACCTCAACACCTAAAGACTGGGTACCACAACACCTAAAGACTGGATACCTCAACACCTAAATACTGGATATCTCAACACCTAAACACTGGATATCTCAACACCTAAACACTGGATACCTCAACACCTAAAGACTGGATACCTCAACACCTAAACACTAGATACCTAAACACTGGATACCACAACACCTAAACACTGGATACCACAACAACTGTGATGCCAAAATGGAAGCATATAACTTAATTGTTGAAAACAAATTTATAATCTACTCTTTCAGGAAAATGTAAAAGGCTCCTCAACCTGAAATGGAAGTAGGCATGTAAATTCCCCCTCACAAATTCAAAACAGAAATTGAGAGCTGCCTTGCCAATATAACGGAATGTGTGTTGATCGGCGCAGGTTAACCCTTCGACCCAGAATTGAGAAATCCTGACACAGTCTAAACACATCTCACTGAAGAGATGTAGGAACAACCTACTCCAAATGGTTTTGGTAATCTCTCTCTTATGGGGTCCTTCCTAACCCCTCCACACCCTACCATCCACCCCTGAGCCAGCTGTGATCAATACCAGGAATCAGGCTATTACGCTCTTTGAAAACGCTACGTTGCGCCAATCGATATGTTATTATTTTTCATTTATTTTTCCCTGGTCTAGGGGAGCTCTTCCAGGTCTTCAGTGGTCCAATGATCCCCCTTTTCTCCAGCTCCACATGTCTTATATCTGGACTTGGGCCATTTGCATGTCTCATGCATCTTGTGGTGTGTGTTTCCTAAGTGAGGGGATATCGCTGAACCCTTTCTGGGAATGGAATCTATGTTAGTTTGGAATGAAATGAGGTCCACCCGGATTGGGTTGTACTGTATGTGCAGAGCCCGGTCTCTTTGGGGATCGGGGTTGAGGTAGTTATGTGTAGCTATAGTCATACCTCATTTGGCACAACAGAGGTGCAAGTTAATGAAGCATACATGGGGAAAATGCAATCATTTCTTCCTTCATTAATTAGGTGTATTTATATTAGTGTTTTAACAAAGTTGATTTCCATTGCTTCCTTATTGGCTTCTAGTGAACACTATATACTTCCTTGAACAGTATGATTGACAAGTCGGTGAGGAGAGTATCATTTGGTATTGAACAATGAGGAGATTAGTTTCTACATAAATACAGTTGAAGTCTGAGGTTTCCATACACCTTAGCCAAATACATTTAAACTCAGTTTTTCACAGTTTTTCACGAGTAAAAATTCTGTTTATTTTAGGGATCACCACTTTATTTTAAGAATGTGAAATGTCAGAATAATAGTAGAGAGAATTATTTATTTCAGCTTTTATTTCTTTCATCACATTCCCAGTGTGTCAGAAGTTTACATACACTTAATTAGTATTTGGTAGCATTGCCTTTAAATTGTTTAACTTGGGTCAAACGTTTTGGGTAGCCTTCCACAAGCTTCCCACAATAAGTTGCGTGAATGTTGGCCCATTCCTCCTGACAGAGCTGGTGTAACTGAGTCGGGCTTTGTGATGGCCACTCCAATACCTTGAGTTTGTTTTCCTTAAGCCATTTTGTCACAACTTTGGAAGTATGCTTGGGGTCATTGTCCATTCGGAAGACCCATTTGCGACCAAGCTTTAACATCCTGACTGATGATTTGAGATGTTGCTTCAATATATCCACATAATGTTCTTTCCTCATGGTGCCATCTATTTTATGAAGTGCACCGGTCCCTCCTGCAGCAAAACACCCCCACAACATGATGCTGCCACCCCAGTGCTTCACGGTTGGGATGGTGTTCTTTGGCTTGCAAGCCTCTCCTTTTTCCTCCAAACATAACGATGGTCATTATGGCCAAACAGTTCTATTTTTGTTTCATCAGACCAGAGGACATTTCTCCAAGAAGTATGATCTTTGTCCCCACGTGCAGTTGCAAACCGTAGTCTGGCTTTTTTTCATAGAGGTTATGGAGCAGTGGCTTCTTCCTTGCTTAGCGGCCTTTCAAGTTATGTCGATATAGGACTCGTTTTACTGTGGATATAGATACTTTTGTACTTGTTTCCTCCAGCATCTTCATAAGGTCCTTTGCTGTTGTTCTCGGATTGATTTGCACTTTTCGCACCAAAGTACTTAATCTCTAGGAGACAGAACGTGTCCAGAGAGGTTTGATGGCTGCGGGGTCCCATGGTCTTTATGCTTATGTACTATTGTTTGTACAGATGAACGTGGTACCTTCAGGCGTTTGGAAATTGCTCCCAAGGATGAACCAGACTTGTGGAGGTCAAATCTTTTTTCTGAGGTCTTGGTTGATGTCTTTTGATTTTCCCATGATGTCAAGCAAAGAGGCACTGAGTTTGAAGGTAGGCCTTGAAATATATCCACAGGTACACCTCCAATTTACTCAAATGATGTCAAATAGTCTATCAGAAGCTTCTATAGCCATGACATCATTTTCTGGACTTTTTCAAGCTGTTTGAAGACAGTCAACTCAGTGTATGTAAACTTCTGACCCACTGGAATTGTGATAGTGAATTATAAGTGAAATAATCTGTCTGTAACAATTGTTGGAAAAATGACTTGTGTCATGCACGAAGTAGATGTCCTAACCGACTTACCAAAGCTATGCTATAGTTTATTAACAAGAAATTTGTGGAGTGGTTGAAAAACGAGTTTTAATGACACCAACCTAAGTGTATGTAAACTTCCAACTTCAACTGTAGCTGCAAGTTTGATTTATTTAGTGTAAATTAAACTTCCATTATGGCAAAAAGGTGGAAGCGCCGGTTCTTAATGTATGTTTTCAGAGCCGTGTTCTTCTTTAATCTTTATGGGCAATCACAGCAAGATGAAACGCACATTAACTCTCGTCGCAGTAAAGCATCTGATGTATTCCAGAGGCCGCGCGGAAGCCAGGTGCGATCGGAATGCCTGCGTGGCGCCCCACGCTGTGTCTAAAATGTATGGAGCGAATTAAGAGGAGATACTCATTTTAATATAAATGAGCTCTTTATAATGACGTTAGGATCCCTCGGCACAGCAGGAGGGATGTAGGGAAAGAGACGGAGAACAGGCGCCAATTAGTGAACGACAGTTTGGTGATAAATCATCTGTAATTAAACACTATGGCAAATACGGACCCAAAGCTGGGGGTGCCCATCTTGGTGGTCTCAGCTAAAGTAATGAACGTGCCCGAGCTGATTGGAGAGAGTGGCGCAGTCTAGCACTACCCCTAAACGTCAAAGACGTGGGCGATATGGCGCCTCTGATCAGATACCCCCGGGTTAAGCCCCTGCGTTCATTAATCAGAAGCTCATGATGATAGAGCTTTCCCATTTGGCTCCATAAACATCTCTCTATGTGTTTTAGATGTCTTCCTCTACTGTCTCTCAGGCAGACCGGGACAGAGATGGTGGATGAATGAAGATTCTTCACTCAGGGCCGTTTTCCATTCAATAAATTTTATTTTTTGTCAGTTTCGGTCTACTTCACTGGGTGTCTCCCCAATAGCAACTGGGTCTGGTCTACTTAGTTCATTGACTTTTATTAAACCAGGAGAAAAAAACACTGAGTAGGGTTTCTGGCTTCCTCTTCTCTTCCCAGGCCTCTGTGCCTGCCCTCGCTCCTGGTGAAAGATGAATTGCTCTTGATCAAAGTCGTTTCCGTGCCAGCCGCTCCTCTCGCAATGGACTTGGAACGGAAAGGGTGGATGGGGAAGAAGGAAAAAAGACGACACAAGACCCGCCGCTATCTTGTCGCTCTTGTCCCTCGTTGCGGGAAATTTAATTATTCTGTTTTTTAAATTTTCCTGCGTTGATTAGGAGGAGCAACACTTCAATGTCAAGCATGCGGGTCTTCGAAAGGGCGAACACAAACGCTGTCACAAAGTACCAATTGAAGAAGGGGCCATGGCTGCCTAATAGCGAAAGAGTATAAATCTGAGAGGACAAGTGACGGAGATGAATTCTGGCCCGGCCTGCGGAATATCATCCCTACACCAACTTCCTGATAAAGCCGCCAATGTGGCACCATGCACGGTCCAATAGTAAAAATGCATTACTTAACACCCCTTTGAGACCCTAATAGCAGAGAGGTGCCTTGCAAAGTCGACCTGCACAAATTCATATGTTGATGTCCCGTATAGTACAACCACATGGCATCTTTATTCGTTTTTCTTTACAACCTGCATCAGTCATTCAGGCACTAGACATTCATTATGTGCCTTAGTATGATGTAATGTATCTACCACACGACCTCCTCGATGTCTGGGTCGCTCCATCAAATACCATTATAGTCCAGAGAAACGATCAGTTAAAGATGCTCTTGTCTCGCCTGAAGCTCACGTGATGAAGTGAGAAAAGGAGGCTATGTTTTTCTGTTGGATCACATCAGAGTGGGCCCTTTTGAAACCTTCCTCCACTTTTCTTCCCAGCTATTGTGCTGATTAACATACTTCCCCATTCCGGGCCTGAATTGAGACAAATGCCCTCAGAAAGCCGGCCTGATTGTACTCCTAGATTAAATGTGACGAGTGGCTCTCCAAAGACCCAACATTTGAGTTTTTCATTGCGGAAGTCCCTCGCCGGCGCATTTTGTTGTATCATTCCCATAAATCTCTCCTGATGATAATCTGATTTTGCTTGTGGTTTATTCGCCGTGCAACAAAAAGAGAAAGAGGAGAGGGGCTTTTCATGCAGCGTCTGTCTGGCAGTCGAAGTGCCACCGGGCAGTGTGTCAATCAGCTTGGAAATGAAGTGCCATTATGTCCCACTCTACCCCGCGGAGCAAGACAATATCGCAATTTGATCGCGCAAACTCTTCCCCACGTCTCTCTTTTTTTTTACCGTCCCCCAAACCCCCCACACACACACACTTTTATTGACACGGGCTCGGGCCCCTAACAATCTGCATTCCTCACTCTTTAATTTACCAGGCAAATGAAATGTTCTAATTAATACATTTGCCTGTCCTAATGCTCCAACAGGGGAAGATAAATGCATCTTTGTACTAAGTCTTTGATTGCTTGCTTTTAAAAGAACGAGCCCCTTTGTCGACAGTGAAGCCTTTAGGCACCGGCTTCACATAAAACCAGTGCGAGAGTGTGCGTCCCTCAGTACGCCACGAGATGTGATGTGCCACTGCTCCCAGTCATACCTGGACAAATTAGCACGTTCAAGTGCAGACCTGTCACACGTTTTTGACAGACACTGCAGCGGCTTTATCAACATTAAATGCTGTATCAATAGCAGTCCTCGAAGTCAGGAAGGTATACAATGATTATTTATAAGGTGCAGCTACTTGATACTGCACATCAATCATATCATATCACATCAATCATATTTAATTAATCTCTATTTCAAATAAATTGTACTGTGTTACCAAAGCGGCACATTCACATAGATATGACAGCATTTTCCTTATGAATACTCCAAGCCTCATCAGACTGTTCTTTGGTAGCTACATTAGTATCGACACCTCCCTTTAAGAATGTAGAGTGTCACAAAATTGAGATGGGGGTGGGGGGTGTGTGCAACGTGCCCACCCAGTTCTAATCATGTCTGTGTCTGGAGTATTCTGAAAAGGCTTTAATTGGAGAGCATCAGGTTATCAGGCCGAAAATAAATCTTCAGAGAAGTAATGAAACCTTGATGAAATAAAGGAATGTGTGAAGTCCGGTGCAGATAGAGTTGACCTCAGCCGATAGCCACGCGCAGATAGAGTTGACCTCAGCCGATAGCCACGCGCAGATAGAGTTGACCTCAGCCGATAGCCACGCGCAGATAGAGTTGACCTCAGCCGATAGCCACGCGCAGATAGAGTTGACCTCAGCCGATAGCCACGCGCAGATAGAGTTGACCTCAGCCGATAGCCACGCGCAGATAGAGTTGACCTCAGCCGATAGCCACGCGCAGATAGAGTTGACCTCAGCCGATAGCCACGCGCAGATAGAGTTGACCTCAGCCTATAGCCACATGCAGATAGAGTTGACCTCAGCCGATAGCCACGCGCAGATAGAGTTGACCTCAGCCGATAGCCACGCTCAGATAGAGTTGACCTCAGCCGATAGCCACGCGCAGATAGAGTTGACCTCAGCGGATAGCCACGTGCAGATAGAGTTGACCTCAGCCGATAGCCACGCGCAGTTAGAGTTGACCTCAGCCGATAGCCACGCGCAGATAGAGTTGACCTCAGCCGATAGCCACGCGCAGATAGAGTTGACCTCAGCCGATAGCCACGCGCAGATAGAGTTGACCTCAGCCGATAGCCACGCGCAGATAGAGTTGACCTCAGCCGATAGCCACGTGCAGATAGAGTTGACCTCAGCCGATAGCCACGCGCAGATAGAGTTGACCTCAGCCGATAGCCACGCGCAGATAGAGTTGACCTCAGCCGATAGCCACGCGCAGATAGAGTTGACCTCAGCCGATAGCCACGCGCAGATAGAAAACTCATCCAGATGTATTAACATTAACATATTACGCGCCTGAAAGATTGAAATAAAACATGCAAATTTGACAAATTGGAACAAAACAAGAATCTGGCAAATGGAATCACTCGGGTACTTACATGATTTCTGAGAGGATGCTCTGATCCACATAGAGAAATGGCATCTGATCCACATGAAATGGCTTGTGATTCGTCTTGGCCATATCACAAGGTGTCGGATGAGAGGCTTTCTTTCGACGGACTTCATGGTTTGATTTGATATGATTTAGTTGTGTACGAGTGATTTTAAAGTTTAAAGGTAGTTGCTCTGTTTTGGCTGGTTGCTTTGTATTGCAGTGAGATTATGGTAGAGGTGGCTTACTGAATGAGATGATAAGTCCCAGGTTTGACAGAAGGTACACTCTTGTTTCCGTTTGACCTCGCCTGACATGCAGTATTTGTTCAGATGATTCATTCAATCAGCATTGTTGTCCTGCCATGTTAACATTATGATAAACTATCTTTATTTGCCTCTCACATATGAGAAACCCAGAATTTCAGTATATTTTTCGATATAAAAAAACATAACTAATGGCAGGTGGCGGTGAGAACTCCAACATCTCCAGCATTTGGGACCGTGTGTGTCTGCGCATGAACAAAGAGAGGGAAGGACATCTTTTTATCTAATCCCTCCATCCATCTACCAATCACAGTGCCACCATCACCAGAGGCAGCCTTTCATTAGTCGCAGAATGACGCAACACGCGAACAGGCACTATCTAGCACAGATCTTGTACGTTTTCTTTGGAAATGGACGAGGCCCTCCTAAAGGTCTAGTAAAGAGCGAGGGGGGCTGGCATGCTGCACTGGGTTGATATCATTTAGATCTCTCCATGTGTTTCCCCTTTAGTGAGCTCAGAGGGCATGTTTAGCTGCGGGTTCATCAGACCTCCATTGCGGAGCAGCTCGCAGATAAAGGCTGTAGAAGGGGTTGAAGGGGGGCTCTGCTTTTCCCATTTACTAGTAGGGACACATGGACACAAACACCGATCTGTTCTCTCTCTCCTCTCTCTCGCTCTCCCCTCCTCTCCTCTCCCTCGCTCTCCTCTCTCTCGCTCTCCCCTCCTCTCTCTCGCTCTCCCTTCCTGTCCTATCTCTCTGCCCCCCCTTCCTCTCCCATCTCTGTGCCTCTTGTGCGATGTCCTCGTCCCCTGATTGGATTTGGCCCCCGTGCTATCTGATTTGGCCCCGGCTGTGGCGGTGGTGCGCGTGTCGCTCGCCGGGTACCCTGGGAACGGCGGGCCGTGTCTTTTGCGGCGGCGGTGACCGCATTAGGCCATGCTTAGGATGTCAGACAGTGTATGTTACACACCCGAGCGTCGGGGGTCTGTTCCCGCTCTCCCTCTAGCCGCCTGCCGTAAATAAAGAAAGAAATGAGGCAAAGCTAAGAACGCTCCCTCCCAGCAGAAAGTGTGCGTGTGTGTGTGTGTCGAGGGGTAGTCATAGAATTAACCGAGGAGGCACGTCTCGCCCGCTACCTGGGTTTGAGATTTCAGCAGTAATTATGAGAACACCTGAGGTAATGAAGCAGTGATTTGATGAGGGTGGCAGAGATTAACCAAACCGGCTTGATGCAGCAGAAAAAGGATATTATATATTCGGCTTATTGCACTATTGTGCATTCCTCCTACGGGAGCTAGGCTAGTGTTTTATTCCTTTATCACACTTACTGTTTCTTCTCCAACCTTACCTTAGCAATGGGACTGACAGTGCTTTTCTCAGCTTCATCGGTTCTCACTGTATTCTTCTTCTTCTTCAAAAAAAAAAATTCCATTTTGAAGTGTAAGGACACCATAGGTATGATGTACCCTTTTTACAAAAGCCTGTTTTGACTTAATTAGCCTATACAGTTGGTGGCATAATTTTTCAATCATCAAGAACTTATAAGTGAGAATGGTCCAGTATGATCATGTGAATAGAGTAGAGAAGCCATTTTGGTCATGGCGTGCTTTGTCCCAATGATCCAGAATGTTCCTTCCTAGTTTTTCCTTCCTGTGTCTGTGTGATCACCTGTCACAAATGCATAAAGGAGGGGCAAGCGTGACATGACTCCTGCCTCTCTTATCCCTACTCACTTAATCCCTTTTAATCATTTTCTCTACCATTTGTTTTGCTTACACTACCTGGCTCTCACCCCCCTTTCCTCACACACACACGCACACACGCACACACACTGTCCTCCTTCACTCTACCTGTCTCGGTATCTCGACATAGGGCTGTTGCAGTGATCGTATTACTGCCACACCGTTCATGAGTAAACGCCGTAGTGAAATTCCATGCGAGAGTCACGGGATCCCTTATGCACTCATGGACATGTGTTGATTGTTCCCGACTCGCTAATGACCATCAGGTTGCTAGGCCTGGTACTCAGGGCTCTATTGTTCCTCCATCAGGTCCTAATGGCCTGGTACTCAGGGCTCTATTGTTCCTCCATCAGGTTGCTAGGCCTGGTACTCAGGGCTCTATTGTTCCTCCATCAGGTTGCTAGGCCTGGTACTCAGGGCTCCATTGTTCCTCCATCAGGTCCTAATGGCCTGGTACTCAGGGCTCTATTGTTCCTCCATCAGGTTGTTAGGCCTGGTACTCAGGGCTCTATTGTTCCTCCATCAGGTCCTAATGGCCTGGTACTCAGGGCTCCATTGTTCCTCCATCAGGTCCTAATGGCCTGGTACTCAGGGCTCTATTGTTCCTCCATCAGGTTGTTAATGGCCTGGTACTCAGGGCTCTATTGTTCCTCCATCAGGTCCTAATGGCCTGGTACTCAGGGCTCTATTGTTCCTCCATCAGGTTGTTAATGACCTGGTACTCAGGGCTCTATTGTTCCTCCATCAGGGCCTAATGACCTGGTACTCAGGGCTCTATTGTTCCTCCATCAGGTTGCTACTGGCCTGGTACTCAGGGCTCTATTGTTCCTCCATCAGGTTGCTAACTGCCTGGTACTCAGGGCTCTATTGTTCCTCCATCAGGTTGCTAACTGCCTGGTACTCAGGGCTCTATTGTTCCTCCATCAGGTCCTAATGACCTGGTACTCAGGGCTCTATTGTTCTTCCATCAGGTTGCTAACTGCCTGGTACTCAGGGCTCTATTGTTCCTCCATCAGGTTGCTAACTGCCTGGTACTCAGGGCTCTATTGTTCCTCCATCAGGTTGCTAACTGCCTGGTACTCAGGGCTCTATTGTTCCTCCATCAGGTTGCTAACTGCCTGGTACTCAGGGCTCTATTGTTCCTCCATCAGGTTGCTAACTGCCTGGTACTCAGGGCTCTATTGTTCCTCTAACCATTCTGACATTTATTTGTATTTATTTAACCTTTACTTAACTATCGCAAATGCGATTCAAAAAATCGCATCAAACACTTATCATCAATCCAGTATCATGCTTTTAAAACTCACCTCACTGTGATCAGAATAATTTTGAAGAAAGAAATTCAACAGCAGGTTGAAACTGAGTGGAAAACATGGTCGTTGTGGATGTTGTTTCAAAGCCAAACACAACACTTTCTAAGGTGATGATTAATTCAAAAGACCCATATGCATATTAGAGCTTATACGCAGGCATAGGCTTAACCCCGAAACAAAATCCTGAATTAAGATAATGATTGTGCCGTTGTACAATACATACAATGAAAGTTTTCAGACCCCTTGACTTTTTCCACATTTTGTTAGGTTACAGCCTTATTCTAAAACATATTAAATTGTTTATTTTCCTTATCAATCTACATAATGACAAAGCAAAAACAGGTTTTTAGAATTGGTTTCTAATTTATAAAAAACAAAAATATCACATTTACTTAAGTATTCAGACCCTTTGCTCAGTATTTTGTTGAAGCGCATTTGACAGCGCTTACACCCTCGAGTCTTCTTGGGTATGATGCTACAAGTTTGGTACACCTGTATTTGGGGAGTTTCTCCCATTCTTCTCTGCAGATCCTCTCAAGCTCTGTCAGGTTGGATGGTGAGCGTTGCTGCACAACTATTTTCAGGTCTCTCCAGAGATGCCCGATCGGGTTCAAGTCCGGGCTCTGGCTGGGCCACTGAAGGACATTCAGAGTCTGGTCCCGAAGCCATTCCTGTGTTTTCTTGGCTGTGTTCTTGGGGTCGTTGTCCTGTTGGAAGGTGAACCTTCGCCCCAGTCTGAGGTCCTGAGCACTTTTCATTAAAGATCTTTCTGTACTTTGCTCTGTTCATCTTTCCCTCAATCCTGACTAATCTCCTAATCCCTGCCGCTGAAAAACATCCCCACAGCATGATGCTGCCACCACCATGCTTCACCGTTAAGGATGGTGCCAGGTTTCCTCCAGACGTGACGCTTGTCATTCAGGCCAAAAAGTTCAATCTTAATTTCATCAGACCAGATAATCTTGTTTCTCATGGTGTGAGATTCTTTAGGTGCCTTTTGGCAAACTCCAAGCGGGCTGTCATGTGCCTTTTACTGGGGAGTGGCTTCCATCTGGCCACTCTACATTAAGGCCTGATTGGTAGAGTGCTGCAGAGATGGTTGTCCTTCTGGAAGGTTCTCCCATCTCCACAGAGTAACTCTGGAGCTCTGTCAAAGTTACCATCGGGTCACCTCCCTGACCAAGGCCCTTCTTCCCCGATTGCTCAGTTTGGCCGGGTGGCCAGCTTTAGGAAGTCTTAGTGGTTCCAAACTTCTTCCATTTCAGGATGGCTACTGTGTTCTTGGGAACCTTCAATGCTGCAGAAATGTTTTGGTACCCTTCCCCAGATCTGTGCCTCGACACAATCCTATCTCGTAGCTCTACAGACAATTCCTTCAACCTCATGGCTTGTTTTTGCTCTGACATGCACTGTCAACCGTGTGCCTTTTCAAGTCATGTCCAATCAATTGAGATTACTACAGGTGGACACCAATTAAGTTGTAGAAACATCTCAAGGATGATCAATGGAAACAGCATGCGCCTGAGCTCAATTTCGAGTCTCATAGCAAAGGGTCTGAATACTTATGTAAATAAGGTATAAAAAAAAAAATATATATATTTTTTGTTTTTACCACCTTTTAATCCCCAATTTCGTGGTATCCAATTGTGATTAGCTACTATCTTGTCGCATCGCTACAACTCCCGTACGAGCTCATGAGAGACGAAGGTTGAAAGTCATGCGTCTTCCGATACACAACCCAATTAAGCCGCACTGCTTCTTAACACAGCGCGCATCCAACCCGGAAGCCAGCCGCACCAATGTGTCAGAGGAAACACCGTGCACCTGGCAACCTTGGTTAGCGTGCACTGTGACCGGCCCGCCACAGGAGTCGCTGGTGCACGATGAGACAAGGATATCCCTACCGGCCAAGCCCTCCCCATCCCGGACGACGCTATGCCAATTGTGAGTCACCCCACGATGATTCATGATATAATTTTAATGAAGGAAAAAACAATACAAGCGGAAACTACAAAATAAGTGAAAAACCGAAACAGCCCTATCTGGTGCAAACACAAAGACAGGAACAATCACCCACGAAACACTCACAGAATATGGCTGCCTAAATATGGTTCCCAATCAGAGACAACGATAATCACCTGACTCTGATTGAGAACCGCCTCAGGCAGCCATAGACTACGTAGACACCCCACAAACCCCCAAGACAAAAACACACCACAATAACCCATGTCACACCCTGGCCTGAACCAAAACAAATAAAGAAAACACAAAATACTAAGACCAAGGCGTGACAATAAGGCTGTAACCAAATGTGGAAAAAGTCAAGAGGTCTGAATACTTTCGAAGGCACTGTAGTCTAATAGCCCACCGCATATTACACACGGCAAGAAAAAAGAACATGTACACTGCTCAAAAAAATAAAGGGAACACTAAAATAACACATCCTAGATCTGAATGAATGAAATATTCATATTAAATACTTTTTGCTTTGCATAGTTGAATGTGCTGACAACAAAATCACACAAAAATAATCAATGGAAATCAAATTTATCAACCCATGGAGGTCTGGATTTGGAGTCACACTCAAAATTAAAGTGGAAAACCACACTACAGGCTGATTCAACTTTGATGTAATGTCCTTAAAACAAGTCAAAATTAGGCCCAGTAGTGTGTGTGGCCTCCACGTGGCTGTATGACCTCCCTACAACGCCTGGGCATGCTCCTGATGAGGTGGCGGATGGTCTCCTGAGGGATGTCCTCCCAGACCTGGACTAAAGCAGTCTGGACTCCTGGACAGTCTGTGGTGGATGTCCCGAGACATGATGTCCCAGATGTGCTCAATTTGATTCAGGTCTGGGGAACGGGCGGGCCAGTCCATAGCATCAATGCCTTCCTCTTGCAGGAACCGCTGACACACTCCAGCCACATGAGGTCTAGCATTGTCTTGCATTAGGAGGAACCCAGGGCCAACCACACCAGCATATGGTCTCACAAGGGGTCTGAGGATCTCATCTCGGTACCTAATGGCAGTCAGGCTACCTCTGGTAAGCACATGGAGGGCTGTGCGGCCCCCCAAAGAAATGCCACCTCACACCATGACTGACCCACCGCCAAACCGGTCATGCTGGAGGATGTTGCAGGCAGCAGAACGTTCTCCACGGCGTCTCCAGACTGTCACGTCTGTCACGTGCTCAGTGTGAACCTGCTTTCATCTGTGAAGAGCACAGGGCGCCAGTGGCGAATTTGCCAATCTTGGTGTTCTCTGGCAAATGCCAAACATCCTGCACGGTGTTGGGCTGTAGGGCACAACCCCCACCTGTGGACGTCGGGCCCTCATACCACCCTCGTGGAGTTTGTTTCTGACCGTTTGAGCAGACACATGCACATTTGTGGCCTGCTGGAGGTCATTTTGCAAGGCTCTGGCAGTGCTCCTCCTTGCACAAAGGTGGAGGTAGCGGTCCTGCTGCTGGATTGTTGCCCTCCTACGGCCTCCTCCACGTCTCCTGATGAACTGGCCTGTCTCCTGGTAGCGCCTCCATGCTCTGGACACTACGCTGACAGACACAGCAAACCTTCTTGCCACATCTCGCATTGATGTGCCATCCTGGATGAGCTGCACTACCTGAGCCACTTGTGTGGGTTGCAGACTCTGTCTCATGCTACCACTAGAGTGAAAACACCGCCAGCATTCAAAAGTGACCAAAACATCAGCCAGGAAGCATAGGATCTGAGAAGTGGTCTGTGGTCCCCACCTGCAGAACCACTCCTTTATTGGGGGTGTCTTGCTAAATGCCTATAATTTCCACCTGTTGTCTATTCCATTTGCACAACAGCATGTGAAATGTATTGTCAATCAGTGTTGCTTCCTAAGTGGACAGTTTGATTTCACAGAAGTGTGATTGACTTGGAGTTACGTTGTGTTGTTTAAGTGTTCCCTTTATTTTTAGAGCAGTGTATTTAAGATGTAATAATTGGTTAAACTAGCCTATACTCCAAAATCGCCGGATGTAGAGGTCCTGGGCTGGTGTAGTTACATGTGGTCTGTGGTTGTGAGACCGGTTGGACGTACTGCCACATTCTCAAAAAGATGTTGGATAGTTGGGTGGGTTATGGTAGACAAATGAACATTGTGTTGTGTGACAAAACTGTATATTTTAGAGTGGCCTTTTATTGTCCCCAGGACAAGGTACACCTGTGTAATGATAATGTTATTTAATCAGCTTCTTGATATGACACACCTGTCAGGTGGACAGATTATTTTTGGCAACGGAGAAATGCTCACTAACAGGGATTTGAGAGAAATAGCTTTTTGTGCGAATGGAACACTTGTGAGATCTTTTTGGTTGTTGTTTTCTTTAGCTCATGGAACATGAGACCAACACTTAACATGTTGCGTTTTGTATTTATGTTCTGTATAGCTGCAATCCCACGTGAAAGCAGAGTTTTTATGGTTTCCACTAAAAACAGGAGGATCCCAGCTTTCCACTGCAACTGTGTTTATTTCCCAGGTGCTAATATGCTCTGCACATCCTCCGCCATAAAACCGGAGGAGCCTAGTTGGCAGGATTGAACAAGCAACCGCGAGAAAGTCTCCTCCACTCGGTTTTCGAGTGCATATGGATAACATGTATTCTCCCCCTGTTACTGCCCATTTAATATAATGGGCCATTCTGAAGACAAGATTAAATGGAGAATAGTCTGATGGGTGAAAATATGATCGCTTCATGAGAGAACAGCGTGTGCAGCCTGGAGGCAAGGAGCAGAGTGGCAGTCTCTGTCATCGCACCATGCAGCCCATACAGTGGGGCAAAAAAGTATTTAGTCAGCCTCCAATTGTGCAAGTTCTCCCATTTAAAAAGATGAGAGAGGCCTGTAATTTTCATCATAGGTACACTTCAACTATGACAGACAAAATGAGAGAAAAAAATCCAGAAATTCACATTGTAGGATTTTTTATGAATTTATTTGCAAATTATGGTGAAAAATACGTATTTGGTCCCCAACAAACAAGATTTCTGGCTCTCACAGACCTGTAACTTCTTATTTAAGAGGCTCCTCTGTCCTCCACTCGTTACCTGTATTAATGGCACCTGTTTGAACTTGTTATCAGTATAAAAGACACCTGTCCACAACCTCAAACAGTCACACTCCAAACTCCACTATGGCCAAGACCAAAGAGCTGTAAAAGGACACCAGAAACAAAATTGTAGACCTGCACCAGGCTGGGAAGACTGAATCTGCAATAGGTAAGCAGCTTGGTTTGAAGAAATCAACTATGGGAGCAATTATTAGGAAATGGAAGACATACAAGACCACTGATAATCTCCCTCGGTCTGGGGCTCCACGCAAGATCTCACCCTGTGGGGTCAA